>NW_028259461.1:3802874-3825632 GCF_056163025.1 Triticum urartu | reverse complement strand
TTCTTCGCATCCGTTATTTTGGCACAAGTTTTTTTGGTTCTCAAAAAGAAACAGTTTGAAAAGGTTCAATTGTACGAAATGAATTTCTAGGTCCCGGGATTTCTTACCATCAAGTTGGTAAAAAGCCTCGATTTATTGGCAATTGCTAGAATTATCTATGATCTATTTTGGAAATCCTTTTTTTGTTTAGACTGCTTTTTGTTTATGAGATGTCTGGAATTCCTTATTTATATCCCATGCAAAAGAAGAGAATCCAAGGCAAAGGCGAGAACAATCAAATTAAAATTTCTTCTTTTTCGGAGGGATTGCAGGTCTTCTTAATCGTCTATTCGGCACAAGAAAAAGCCTTTTTCTTGTGCCGATTCTTCTTGTATCAAAATAAGAATCCTTTTTCTTCCTAATTCGTCAAAGATTACTATTTCTTCTTTATTCGGGTCTGTCTCTTGGACCTCTTTTTCTTTTGCTTAGGTTTAGCCGAGGTAGTGGACAAACAGAGGGGAAGAAAATATGGCGGGGGAAAAATTTCTTGTGATTGTGAGCAAATTGCTTGGCTTGTTTAATTAAGTTCAACTTCAAATTTACAGAAATTTTGCAAAAAAAAAGTAAACTCTTCCATTGAAGGTTTTTTTATTTTTAGGCTAGTTGAATAGTTTTGATTAAGGTTTTATTAGTTTATTACTCGAAACTAAATCAAGGATTTTCAGGATACTTCCTTCGTGGAATAAGATATTGGATCCTCGAGTGATCTCTTTTTCTTGTTGCTTCATAAGAGTGAATCGAATAGATTCAATTCGCGTTATAAGAGTAAAATAAAAATTCCGCGGGTCCTTTCCGCTCTAATCAGATAAAGGGGGGTAAGGACCCGCTAAGCTCCTACTTTTTCATGTTTACAATCTGGTCCCTCCGATTACTATAGAGATGAACCCAATCCAGAATATGAACCATAAAAGAAAACACCTACTAAACCAATCACAGCAATACCAGCTACAGTACCTATCAGCCAAAGAGGAATTCTTCCAGTAGTATCGGCCATTTCCCCTACTTTCCTCCACATTTTATCAATTGGTCATGCTAGAGACAAAAACAGTCATGGGTAGTTATAAGGATGGTATCCTTCCAAATGGGATAAGAGAATTCTTATTAGTCTCTTTCTTTCTCTCAATTGAAGAAGTAATTGGAAAATAAAACAGCAAGTACAAAAATGAGTAATAAACCCCAGTATAGACTGGTACGATTCAATTCAACATTTTGTTCATTCGGGTTTGATTGTGTCATAGTTCTATAGTTGGAATTTGTTTTATCGTTGGATGAACTGCATTGCTGATATTGATCCCAAGAAAAAAACAGTAGGTACAGCTAGTCCGTGAATAGCCAGCCATCGCACTGTAAAAATAGGATAGGTTCGATCTATGGTCATTGAGGGCCTCCTAAAAGGATCTACTAAATTCATCGAGTTGTTCTAAAGAATCAAAACGGTCGGTTATTAACGGAATTCCTTGTCGGCTTTCCGTGAAATACTCGTTTGGCCTAGGACTTCCAAACACGTCATAAGCTAAACCCGTACTGACAAATAACCAACCCGCAATGAATAGGGAAGGTATAGTAATGCTATGAATAACCCAGTATCGAATACTGGTAATAATATCAGCAAAAGAACGTTCTCCCGTGCTTCCAGACATGCTGAACTCCCAAAATTTTTGTACATTCAAAAAAGGAATTGATTCCGTAAAAGATGGGATCGACCAGTAAATAGAAAATTACTGATATTTCATCCTTGTGAGATTGTCAATTTTGTACCAAAGGTGTATTTTGAGTATACCGAATTAGTATAGCTATCCTTCCTATGGCACAGCAATCTGGTTTTGCCTGGTTCCGAAACATAATTACTTTTTTATTTTTTTTTTGTCTATAGGTAAGCTATATGTTATTCAAGGCATCAATAGAAAACCCCATTTTTGTAGGTTCTACTTACTTTTCATTGGCTTCGGAATAATAGAGTAATTCGGAATAGCAGCCAAAATCTTGGGAAAATCTAAGTTAATGATCAATAGGTTTGGATAAATAATTTAGGAAGGATATTCTCATACTGACACAATACAAGGACAAGTATATGTGAAATCTATCCTTTCATAATTCGTAATTCATCCTTGTATTGTTTGTTGGATTAGGTCTAACTTTCTTGACCAAACTGCGAGCGCGGAACTTTACGAGATGAAATAGGGAAAGACAGAAGATAGAATAGAACTTAAAAGGATAATTGAAGTGACTCGTCTTCGAATCTACTTTGGTTGGAGTTCGAAAAAGGAATAAAAATAAAGTAAATTCAAGGAAGAGCTTTCTTTTTTTTTTTTTTTAACAGCCCCTTGGCAGGTCGTGGAATGCTTTTGTTCTCCTCTTATTC
Organism: Triticum urartu; assembly: GCF_056163025.1. Taxonomy (NCBI): domain Eukaryota; kingdom Viridiplantae; phylum Streptophyta; class Magnoliopsida; order Poales; family Poaceae; genus Triticum; species Triticum urartu. The sequence goes on along the minus strand of NW_028259461.1, from coordinate 3,823,231 downwards.
CATATGGAATACAATCAGTTAAAATAAGAAGGAATAGGGGAATATTCGATCGTTCACTCCAAAAAGAGGGTCCTATTGAAAAAGAAATTATCCAAAATAGAAAGAAGTTTTTTTTTTCAAATTCAATTGTTTATTTATCTCTTATTCAAAAATTTCCCTGAAAATTGAATTTCTTTTTTTCATTCAATGGGGTTAGATGATCTAGTTCTTAATATTATTACTTTACTCAATTGACAAATTCCACAACAAATCTCTTGATTCGGAATTAGGGACTCATGTATCATCTGATGAATCCACTTTCTTTTACACTTCTGTATCTTACTCTATCTTGTTTTTTAGTATTATCTAAAATAACTGATGAATTATGAATTTTCCATAACTTAGGTAAATGCTTTACCAACATATGTAGTGTAGTAAAAAAAAATAAATGGAATTTAACTCTTTCATGCTTACTTTAACTAGTTATTTTGGTTTTCTACTGGCTGCTTTAACTATAACCCCAGCTCTATTTATTGGCTTGAACAAGATACGCCTTATTTGAATTGACTGAATAATTATAATTCAGAAAAGAAAAATCTTTCTTTGGGATTCCTGGCATTCTACGACTCTTTTCCAGACTAATTAGGAATTCTTTTCTTGGTCATTGAGATTCGTGGATAATTTAGAGTACTATTTAGGGATAGATCGTACCTCTTTTTTTATCCCCTCGAACAAATCGAAATGATTGAAGTTTTTCTATTTGGAATCGTCTTAGGCCTAATTCCTATTACTTTAGCGGGATTATTCGTGACTGCGTATTTGCAATACAGGCGTGGGGATCAGTTGGATCTTTGATTGAGTCATTTTTTTTTTTGATTGACCTCCTCCAGACCAGAGAGGAGGTCAAATTGAAATTGGAGTTACAATTCAATTTTGTTAAGTTATTTTACTCTGCTTCGACATAAAATAGATGGAATCACGCTCTGTAGGATTTGAACCTACGACATCGGGTTTTGGAGACCCGCGTTCTACCGAACTGAACTAAGAGCGCTTTCATTCATTCAAAAAGAAAATCTTTTTCTATTCCTAATGTATCTCACGTACGTATAGTCTCCACAAATTCAAGTTATACCCACTTTACTTTAATTGATCTCGTCGCTACTGCCTATAAAGAAGAAAGAAGTAATAGGTAGGGATGACAGGATTTGAACCTGTGACATTTTGTACCCAAAACAAACGCGCTACCAAGCTGCGCTACATCCCTTTTCCAAATTAAATTGTTGTACAATGCCATTGTACACAATTCCTGTCTTCTTTTCCACATCATAATTTTCTTCTTCTTTCTTTCTCTATCTATATATAGAACCCTCGTGTCATTTCTTCTTTTTGGTCTCATATAATTAAGGAATTATATACATATAAAATCCAATATAATTTCGCCTATAAAAGAAGGATTACTTTTCCTTGGTAATATATAGGAAGAAGGGGTCATCTTTTTCTTTTTTAGGGATAGGAAAATTTCGTCGATATGGTTCATTTTATATATAGCATAACAATCTTGGGCAAGAGTTTATGATCATATATGTATTCCAACAAGGAAGGAGGATTTTCAATGCGGGATATAAAAACATATCTCTCTGTAGCACCCGTGCTAAGTACTCTATGGTTTGGTGCTTTAGCAGGTTTATTGATAGAAATTAATCGTTTATTCCCAGATGCTTTGTCATTCCCTTTTTTTTAATTCTAGTTATTGCTATGGGAGGGATAGATTTCTTCGTGATATGACAAAATTTGATCCTTTTCAATCTTTTTTTAGTATCGGAAGGAAAAAGAAAGAAAAGATGGATTGGGTTGAACCTCAGAGTCATTAAAAATTTGGTAAACCCCATTTTTGAAAATAGAAATTCAATTTAAAGGGGTACCCAAGCTAAATAAGGCCTCAGAAATCAGAGCATAGAAAAGGCGGGGCTGGCTAATTAAATGAAAGGATTTCGAACCAAAATCTTTGCTAATTCGACAAGGATTGTATTCTTTAATTATTTCTCTATTTTTTATTACTTAATTAAAGAATAAAAAAAAATTATTCTAATGAATTTTATTCTTCTTCTTCGGATTCAAAATAGAAGAATAAAAGAATAAGTAGAAGAATTAAGTTAAGTCAATCCAAAAAGAAAAGGAGGTTCATGGCCAAGGGAAAAGATGTTAGAATCAGAGTTATTTTGGAATGCATCAGTTGTGTTCGAAAAGGTGCCAATGAGGAATCGACGGGGATTTCTAGATATAGTACTCAAAAGAATCGCCACAATACACCCGGACAATTAGAATTCAAAAAATTTTGTCGTTATTGTCGCAAGCATACGACTCATCACGAAATAAAGAAATAGGAACATCGTGTGTTTGATCTTTCCAAACAACAGAAAGAGTAAGAACTTCATATTTAATATATAAAGAAAACATAGTATAGAATACAAAATACAAATCAACTCATCTGATTTCCGGTAGATATTATTTCATATGTATAGAGGGTATTCATATACTATAATATGAATCAAATAAGATATGGATCAAAGAAAAACTACTTCTTCTGGATCCTAAATTAATAAAATAAAGAAGTGAATTTTCAAATTTTCAAATTTTAAATAAGGAATAAATCATGTATACATCTAAACAACCTTTTCTTAAATCTAAGCAACCCTTTAGTAAATCCAAGCAAACTTTTAATAAATCCAAGCAACCCTTTCGTAAATCCAAGCAAACTTTTCGTAAATTCAAGCAACCTTTTCGTAAATCTAAACAACCTTTTCGTAGGCGTCCCCGGATTGGCCCGGGAGATCGAATTGATTATAGAAACATGAGTTTAATTAATAGATTTATTAGTGAACAAGGAAAAATATTATCGAGACGAATAAATAGATTAACCTTGAAACAACAACGATTAATTACTCTTGCTATAAAACAGGCTCGTATTTTATCTTTCTTACCGTTTCGTAACTATGAGAACGAAAAGCAATTTCAAGCCCAGTCAATTTCAATAATTACAGGTTCTAGACCCAGAAAAAATAGACATATTCCTCAATTAACGCAAAAGTACAATTCCAATCGAAACTTAAGAAACAACAACCAAAATTTAAGAAACAACAACCGGAACTTAAGTTCCGATTGTTGATGTTTTATTCGAATTCGAAAGGGCCAGACCTATATATATTATAAAGAAAGTAATCCAGCTCGTTGATTCCTACCACTTAATCTTAATTTATTGTATCTTCCCGGAGTTCCCTCTCCGGGAATTCATCTTTTATTATTCCAGTATATTACTTTATTTATACCTTTAATTGATGATCTTTATTTTATTGGAAATCGTGTAAAGATTATTTGGATTTGATACAGCTACTTGTGCAAGCATTTTACGATTAAGAATCAATTTCTTCTTGTACAGGTTGTGTATTAATTTACTATAACTATCGAATACTTTATATACCCGCGTTGCTGCGTTTATCCGAGTGATCCACAAACGACGAAAATCCCTCTTTTGCCTACCTCTATCTCGATGAGAGGAAACAAAAGCTCTTTTTACCTGTTGGGTAATCATTCGATTAAGTCTTAAATGAGCCCCTCTAAAGTTTGAGGCAAATGAACGCATTTTTGTTCGTCGTCTCCGGGCTATATATCCTCGCGGAACTCTGGTCATTGAATCAAATTAACCTTAATGAATAACTAATGATTTCTCTTCTTTTAGCCACCCTTTTTCTCATTAATAACAAAACTAATTATTCCGATATATAAAATATTAATTCCAATGGCTTTTGCTATAGTAACCTTCCCAACCACGATTTTTTATTCCACTCCGTTCAGTTATTTCTATACGAAATAACAAATTCATTCTAATAATACTAAAAAAAATAGTGGGTTCCATCGTTTCTATGGTTCCCTTTTAAACGGTGAGGCCCTCTCTATACACCGGAGCCCTTTCTTTCATCAAAAGGTATTGCGAACTTGTATAGTCCACATTCTTTGGCTCTACCTATCCATTATAGAGTAAATAGCTCTTTTCACAATAAGAGTTATCCATACAGTGACGGTATTTAATTATGAAAGTTGGCTAAGTAGCTGACCCTGTTAGTCCGTTCTTTTAAGATAAAGGAGCATAAGCCTTTTTCTTTTTATTACTATTTCCTCCGCTTAATGGATAACCATTTGCTACCAATGGGAGAATTGCTTCTTATTTCCAATTTAGATAATTGGATTTGCACCAAAGGAAACCATAAATTCCATATACCATAGAAATCTAGGATAGAGAAGCTATATCCTATTCATTGGTACTAATCATGGATACTTCAATTTTTTTTATATTTGTTTGAAGTCATGATCTGAACGAGTCGCACATACACCCTAGCACATGTTCCTCGACGCTGAGGGCATCCTTTAAGCGCGGCCGTTTTTCGAGCATTTCGTATTGGCTGTCTTGCGTTTCTAATAAGTTGTTTAACCGTCGGCATGTTGTATGTATATAGAAAAAAATGGATTGGTTTAGATCCATCTTAACCTGATGATTGCTCATCATGAAGTCTTTCTATTTTCTATTAAATCGAGGAAAACACGAATTTAGCTGTGAAATAACTTTACAAGAAATCCGGACACTACCAATCCTTAAACATTTCTGGAAACCACACTGGATCAGTATCGCAGTGCTTGTCAATCATTTCATCCCCTACAATATCGACAAGTCCATAAGCTTTGGCTTCGTCTGCTGACATAAAAACATCCCTTTCCATGTCTTCGGATACAACCCAAAAAGGCTTGCCTGTTCTTACTGCATAAACCCTTGTGATCATTTCGCGAACTTTGTGTAACTCTTCTACTTCTAGTAAAAATTCTGGTGTCCTTGCCCGATAATAAGCACTAGCAGGTTGGTGAAGCATAATCCTCGCGTGAGGGAATGCTATACGCTTGGTGGGTTCTCCTCCAAGCAGAATGAAGGACGCCATGGAGGCGGCTATTCCGAGGCATATTGTATATATATCTGGTGTCACCGTTTGCATCGTATCAAAAATAGCCATTCCTGAGATTAGCCACCCGCCTGGGGAGTTTATAAACAAAAAAATATCACTAATTCCATCTTCTATACTCAGATATACCATGAGACCTGTAATATGATTCGTGATCTCGCAACGAATCTCTTGACCTAAAAAAAGTGTCCTTTCTCGATACATAACATTGTATAAGTCAACCCAAGTCGCTTCTTCATCTCCAGGAATCCGGTAAGGTACTTTTGGAACACCAATGGGCATATTAGATTAATATTATTAAATTTAAGTAAGAAAACCACACTTTAATATGGAAACGTAAGAATGGAACAGAAAGAAAGAATCCGCAGTTTATTGTCTTAATTTTTATTCTTATTCTATATGAATATTATAGATTCTATTAATACGTAGATTGAAAGGTTATACATATAAGGAATGTAAGACAGATTGAATAAAGAAAAGGGAATGGGTGATTTGAATGCTAAACAAAGAGGGGTAGCGATCTATTCTTCGTTTTTTCCAAATTGGCCAAGTTACCCATTGCATATTGGCACTTATCGAGTATAGAATAGATCTGCTTCTCTTTCTTCTTATGAACAGAATTGGCTTCTTATTTTTAATGGAATGAAATAAATATTCGCGCTTTCTGACACAGAATCCCCTAGAAGGGTTAGGTACATAGGATATGGATAGTCTTTTTCAATGCGATAAAATAAAGCGACATCGTGTCTATTTTTCTTTGCTAAAGGGGTATTTCCATGGGTTTGCCTTGGTATCGTGTTCATACTGTCGTATTGAATGATCCGGGTCGATTGCTTGCGGTGCATATAATGCACACAGCTCTAGTTTCTGGTTGGGCTGGCTCAATGGCTTTATACGAATTAGCAGTTTTTGATCCCTCTGATCCTGTTCTGGATCCAATGTGGAGACAAGGTATGTTCGTAATTCCCTTCATGACTCGTTTAGGAATAACGGATTCGTGGGGTGGTTGGAGTATTTCAGGAGGAACTGTAACAAATCCGGGTATTTGGAGTTATGAAGGTGTGGCAGGTACGCATATTGTGTTTTCTGGCTTGTGTTTCTTGGCAGCGATCTGGCATTGGGTATATTGGGACCTAGAAATATTCTCTGATGAGCGGACGGGAAAACCCTCTTTGGATTTGCCCAAGATCTTTGGAATTCATTTATTTCTTGCAGGGGTGGCTTGCTTTGGCTTTGGGGCATTTCATGTAACGGGTTTGTATGGTCCTGGGATATGGGTATCCGATCCTTATGGACTAACTGGAAAAGTACAAGCTGTAAATCCAGCGTGGGGTGCAGAAGGTTTTGATCCTTTTGTTCCGGGGGGAATAGCTTCTCATCATATTGCTGCGGGTACATTGGGTATATTAGCGGGCTTATTCCATCTTAGTGTCCGTCCGCCTCAACGTCTATATAAAGGATTACGTATGGGCAATATTGAAACTGTACTTTCCAGTAGTATCGCTGCTGTTTTTTTTGCAGCTTTCGTAGTTGCTGGAACTATGTGGTATGGGTCAGCAACGACCCCAATCGAATTATTTGGGCCTACTCGTTATCAGTGGGATCAGGGATACTTTCAGCAAGAAATATATCGAAGAGTTAGCAATGGTTTAGCCGAAAATCTTAGTTTATCAGAAGCTTGGTCTAAAATTCCCGAAAAATTAGCCTTTTATGATTATATTGGTAATAATCCGGCAAAAGGGGGATTATTCAGAGCAGGCTCAATGGACAATGGGGATGGAATAGCTGTTGGATGGTTAGGACATCCCGTCTTTAGAGATAAAGAAGGACGTGAGCTTTTTGTACGCCGTATGCCTACTTTTTTTGAAACATTTCCGGTTGTTTTGGTAGATGAGGAGGGAATTGTTAGAGCAGACGTTCCTTTTAGAAGAGCAGAATCCAAATATAGTGTTGAACAAGTAGGTGTAACGGTGGAGTTCTATGGTGGCGAACTTAATGGAGTAAGTTATTCTGATCCTGCTACTGTAAAAAAATATGCGAGGCGTTCTCAATTAGGGGAAATTTTTGAATTAGACCGGGCTACTTTGAAATCTGATGGTGTTTTTCGCAGCAGTCCAAGGGGTTGGTTCACTTTTGGTCATGCTACCTTTGCTTTGCTCTTCTTTTTCGGACACATTTGGCATGGCGCTAGAACATTGTTCCGAGATGTTTTTGCTGGTATTGATCCAGATTTGGATGCTCAAGTGGAATTTGGAACATTCCAAAAAGTGGGAGATCCAACTACAAGGAAACAGGCAGTTTGATACACATTGTTATAGTATCTTTCACCTCTCTTTTTTGATTTGACATGGGAAACATCTCCCATCCTTTCTTTGACTCTTTTTCTTTCTTTATATGGGAAATTATCCCAAATGACAAATGAATAGGTGTGGAAGTTATAATTGTAAATAAACCAGGATCGAATCTATGGAAGCATTGGTTTATACGTTCCTTTTAGTTTCGACTTTAGGGATAATTTTTTTCGCTATCTTCTTCCGAGAACCACCTAAGGTTCCACCAACTCCAACTAAAAGAATAAAATAATTTCATTTAAGTAAGAAGTCCCCCTATCTGGGAGACTTCTTACTTAAATTAGTCTCCGTGTTCTTCGAATGGATCTCTTAATTGTTGAGAGGGTTGCCCAAACGCGGTATATAAGGCATACCCAGTAAAGCTTACAAGTAAACCAGATATGGAGATGGCGACTAAAGTTGCTGTTTCCATTTTTATAGAATTTCAAGATTACAATGGATCTACGAAAAGATCGTGTATTTACAACTACAACGGAATAGTATACAAAGTCAACACCAATGATTAAATAGAATTTATGGCTACACAAACCGTTGAAGATAGTTCTAAACCTAGGCCAAAACGAACTGGTGCAGGTAGTTTACTGAAACCCTTGAATTCGGAATATGGGAAAGTCGCCCCGGGTTGGGGGACTACTCCTTTTATGGGGATCGCAATGGCTTTATTCGCTATATTCCTATCTATCATTTTAGAAATTTATAATTCTTCCGTTTTACTGGACGGAATTTTAACCAATTAGGTTTCTACTAACTAAAACTAGGAAGTCAGAGTTTTTCCATCCAAAAAAGCCTTTCTAGTTTAAGATCTACATTTCTAGATATTATGGTAGTTCGACCGCGGAATTTTTTTGTTTCGGTATCTCTGGAATATGAGTGTGTGACTTGTTAGAATTGATCCTATTGATAATACATAGAAAGGGCCTGTTATCTCTATCAAGATGATTCTAATTCGTCAGATATTATTTATTCTAGTATCTGGAACACGAAATAGATAGAGTGGATCAAAAAAAAATGGAACTATGATTCATACTCACTATTAAGACCTCGCAACCAGACTGAAAAATTCAAGTAGTTCTTAAATAAAAATAAAAAAGAAATTTTCTTCCTTCCAATTTTGTTTGCCCAAAAGACAACTTTTTTTCTCTCGATTTTGTCGAGTCATTACACTGATTCAATAAATGATTATCAAGCGGTTCTTATTCGAAGAACCCTTGCCTTTTGTTTAGCTTGAGACTAAATCATCGTGGCTCTAGTATGAATCTAAGGTTTTAATTGAACTGATTCATAGGATCTCAACAAGATAATTTCTATATTACGCATAAAAAAACAAATCCTTTATAGGGAAGAGAAAAGTCAAGAAGCCTCTAATGACCAACATAAGGGAAAGGAAGAAAGAAAGACGCGCCAACTTGAGATTTTTTGGCATTATCATCACAAAGAAGATATTCCGGATTTTTCTTATTTGATATCTTCAAGGCAAATCGACCCAATTCAGTGGCTGATGAAGTTTTGAACCTTTTTTCTAATATTCGTTGAAAATTTTTGTGTTTCTGCTTGAGCCGTACGAGATGAAATTTTCATATACGGCTCTTAGAGGGGGACTCGGGTTAGTTACCTATCTCAATAAAGTATATGATTGGTTTGAGGAACGTCTTGAGATTCAGGCAATTGCAGATGATATAACTAGTAAATATGTTCCTCCCCATGTCAACATATTTTATTGTTTAGGGGGAATTACACTTACTTGTTTTCTAGTACAAGTCGCTACCGGTTTTGCTATGACTTTTTACTACCGACCAACCGTTACAGAGGCTTTTTCCTCGGTTCAATACATAATGACCGAGGCCAACTTTGGTTGGTTAATCCGATCAGTTCATCGATGGTCAGCAAGTATGATGGTTTTAATGATGATCCTGCATGTATTTCGTGTGTATCTCACAGGGGGATTTAAAAAACCCCGCGAATTAACTTGGGTCACAGGTGTGGTTTTGGCTGTTTTGACTGCATCATTTGGTGTAACTGGTTATTCTTTGCCTTGGGATCAAATTGGCTATTGGGCAGTCAAAATTGTGACAGGTGTACCTGACGCCATTCCGGTAATAGGATCGCCTTTAGTGGAGTTATTACGCGGAAGTGCTAGTGTGGGCCAATCCACTTTGACTCGTTTTTATAGTTTACATACCTTTGTACTGCCTCTGCTTACTGCCGTATTTATGTTAATGCACTTTCCAATGATACGTAAGCAAGGTATTTCGGGTCCTTTATAGGGAAGGCATATCATAGAGAATTATAATTATCATATATCATATCGGGTAGGTTTTGGTATTTCATTGCTACAAGCATGGGTTATTGTAAAATAACACATGTCATTTGGATACTTCTCTTCAACTCCAAAGTATTTTTATAGCAATACAAATAGTTGAAGTTAATTTTACGAAAGAAAAAAGGCGGATTATGGGAGTGTGTGACTTGAATTATTGATTTGGCCATGCAGATAAAGAATTGGATCTGCCACATTAGAATTCACAACCAAAGGTGTCTCCGCATCCAATCAACATGTAAGTCCCCTACCTAGGAAGGATAGGCTGGTTCACTTGAGGAGAATATCTTCTATGATCATACCGCAACCATGTCATCCATGAACAGGCTCCGTAAGATCCCATAGAGTAGAAATGGAATAAGTCATGTGACATGATCCAGTTCTCTATTTATTACACTTACCTTTTTATTATAGTATGGAAATGCATTCATTTTCTTTGCATCGATTGTGATCCGCAATACTATCGGAGTAAAAGAAGGGATCTAAGGAAGAATGTAGGCTAAACTTTTTGATTTTTTATTAGTAACAAGTAAATATTTTGTTTGGAGGTAAGAAACTTGCGATATTGAGGGGATAAATACCAACTAATCAAGAGACATGAGACAATCCACAAAGCAATTGATCATGATCAAATTTGTAAGCCCACTTGGATATTGAGCATTTACCCATAAGAATAGGATTATTTTCAATGAGTAGTTGTAGGTGCAACTTCGGAAAAGAGAATCTGATAAAGCTTTTCTTGCCTAGAGTCATTGAGTCATTATAAACCTTAATTCTATTAAGGATCTTCCGCGGTCTTATTTCTTTCACTCTTGCTCGAGCCGGATGATGATAAATTCTCATGTCCGGTTCCTTTGGGGGATGGATCCTAAAGAGTTCACCTATCCCAATAACAAAGAAACCAGACTTAAATGATCCTGTATTAAGAGCTAAATTAGCTAAAGGGATGGGACATAATTATTACGGGGAACCCGCATGGCCCAACGATCTTTTATATATTTTTCCAGTAGTAATTCTAGGTACTATTGCATGTAATGTAGGTTTAGCGGTTCTCGAGCCATCAATGATTGGTGAACCGGCAGATCCGTTTGCAACTCCTCTGGAAATATTACCCGAGTGGTACTTCTTTCCCGTGTTTCAAATACTCCGTACGGTACCCAATAAGTTATTGGGCGTTCTTTTAATGGTTTCTGTGCCAACAGGCTTATTGACAGTACCTTTTCTAGAGAATGTCAATAAATTCCAAAATCCATTTCGCCGCCCAGTAGCTACGACCGTTTTTTTAATCGGTACTGTAGTAGCTCTTTGGTTAGGTATTGGAGCAACATTACCCATTGATAAATCATTAACTTTAGGTCTTTTTTAGATATTTTTTGATTCATTCAACCGTGAAGTACCATAGGTATCTAGGAAATAGTTACTTCCAAGTGAATCTTCCCTAGATACCTAAAATCCATTTTATTATGATCCATTTCGCGAAAATATAGATTGTACCAAAGATGCTAAATTGTTTTCTTTTTATTCTAACTCGAAAAAGAAGAAGAAAAAAAATTGCAATGGATTTAAAACGAGAGTTTATTCTTAAGTAAATCAATTGGGAGATGCTTCTCTAGAGTGTCCCATATATGTTTTCTATCTTCCATACGAAAACTGTCAATTCTCAGAAGATCTTCTTCAGTCTTACTCAAAAGGTCCAATAGTGTATGTATATTGGCCCTTTTTAGACAATTATACGTTCTAGAAGTCAATTCTAATTGATCAATAAAAATACAATTCAATGGAATTCCTTTTTTGTTTTTCTTTAGATTAGTTAATCTTTTTTGAAAAGTAAAAAGGGGTGGAGTAAACCTGTTTTTATTTTCTTCGAAACTAGCGCCCTCTTCCTCCGCGTGTAGAAAAGGAAGAAATAAATCAATCAAATTACGAGAAGCCTCATAAAGTGCTTCCTTAGGGGTTAAACTTCCATTAGTCCATATTTCTAGAAAAAGTATCTCGTGTTTTTCATTTCCATTCCCACAAGAAAAAATACTATAATTCACATTTCGAACAGGCATGGATACAGCATCTATAGGATAACTTCCATCTTGATAGTTCTTTCTGAGTTCTGTCTGATATCCACGATCTCTCTTGATCTGTAAATCAATACAGAAATCAATGGGCTCTGTCAAGTTAGCTATAGGTTGTGCCGTATCAACGATTTCTACGGAAGGCGGTAAGATGATATCTTGAGCAGTTATGTATCTAGGACCTTTGACGCAAATGGATGCGTCTCTAACTCCATAGAGATTACTTCTCAATACAATTTCTTTCAAATTTAGTAAAATTTCTTGTACGGATTCTTCAATACCTGCTATTGTAGAATACTCGTGCGGCACGCTCCCAAATTTTGCACGTGTGATACATGTTCCTTCTATTTCTCCAAGTAAAGCTCTTCGCAAGGCAATACCGACGGTGTCCGCTTGACCTTTTCTAAGCGGGGACAGAATGAAACGACCATAATAAAGGCGCTTACTATCTACTCTTGATTCAACACACTTCCACTGTAGTGTTTGAGTGGATCCTGCTACCTCCTCTCGAACCATAATAGACTAGTATTATTATTTTATCATTGAATCGTTTATTTCTCTTGAAATGAAAGTTGAAAGCGGGTTAATTCTTTTACAGACGTCTTTTTTTAGGCGGTCGACATCCATTATGCGGCATAGGTGTTACATCGCGTATACAACTTAATCGCACACCACTTTTAGCAATGGCTCGTAATGCGGCATCTCTTCCACTACCAGCGCCCTTTACCATAACTTCTGCTCGTTGCAAACCTACTGTACGAATAGCATCTACTGCTGTTCTTTGACCAGCATAGGGTGATGCTTTTCTTGAGCTTTTGAATCCACAAGTACCGGCCGAGGACCAAAAAACCACCCGACCTTGTGGGTCTGTAACAGTTATAATGGTATTGTTGAAACTAGCTTGAACATGAATAACCCCTTTTGTTATTCTACGTGCACTCTTCCGTAAACTAAAACGTGCATTCCTACGTAAACCAATACGCACTTTCTTACGTGAACCAATTTTTGGTATAGCTTTTGCCATATTTTATTATCTCATAAATATGAGTTAGAAATAAAAAAAAGAAAAAAAGATACAAAGATATCCGTTTCAGGGTAAAATAAACCCTTTACTTTAATTATTTTAAATGAAATTATTTTATTTGGAATTGGAACATTTCCGCGGGTACTTTTTTTTACTTTTTAGAAAGTAAAGTTCTTTTTCGAAAGATTACCCCTGTCTTTGTTTATGCTTCGGATTAGAGCAAATGACTCTAATTCGTCCACGCCTACGAATCAGTCGACATTTTGTACAAATTTTACGAACGGAAGCTCTTATTTTCATATTTCCGTATCCTTTTTTAAACTATGAATCTAATCTTTTGGAAAAAATAAGTCTCTTCGCTTGAATTTTAGAACTTAGAATTTATTACCCTAGAAAAAAAAAGAAAAACCTAATCCTTTGAATCTTTGGTATCCTTCAAATCTTCGCTATCCTTCAAATCTTCGCTATCCTTCGAGTCTTCGATACGCTTCGAATCCTTATGGGGAAGTCTATAAATTATACGTCCCTTGCTTGAATCATAACGACTTACTTCAATTTTGACCCTATCCCCCATCAGTATTCGTATAGAACTAGACCGTATCTTTCCTGAAATATAGCCTAGGATGATGGTGTCATTCTCTAGCCGAACGCGGAACATTCCATTGGGTAGGGCTTCCGTAACTAAACCTTCGAAAGTTACTTTTGCTTCTCTCGGGTTTTTTTTTTCTCTCCTATTTTTTTTTTCTGTCATATTTTTTTTCTCCTATTTTTCTATTTTTATTTTAAAAATAGGAAGGGCGAGATAGAATTCGAGCACTATAGGCGGGGCGATTACCATATATAACATAAGACTTCTCCCCCAATTCTGTTTAGTCGAGCTTCTCGATCTGTCATTATTCCTCGAGAAGTAGAAAGAATAGCAATTCCCATTCCACCCAAAACTTTAGGAATTCCTTGATAGTTGGTATAAATTCGTAAGCCGGGTCGGCTGATACGCTTTAAAAAGGTTCTTGTTCTATATATTCCTTTTATAGTCTTTCTCTTTTGATGTCGCAAAGTTGAAACCAAGAAATATCTGTTACGTTCCTGATGTTTCCGAACACTTTCAATAAAACCCTCTCGTAGAAGTATTTTAACAATGTTTTCGGTAATATTTGTAGATACTACTCGAACTGTTCCTTTTTTATTCATGTCCGCATTTCTTATAGAGGTTAGTAAATCAGCAATAGTGTCCTTGCCCATAAGACTCTAATTCTAGGTTCCTCCTAATTTTTCTATAATCAACATGTTTTCTTTTTTTTTTTTTCATTTTGGATTTTAAAACATATACGTAAAACACAATCTACTAAATTAATTCTTTGGTCTCAATTTCGCCTACTAGTATTTATAATACTTCAGGAGCTAATGAAACTATTTTGGTAAAATTCAATTCTCTCAATTCCTCGGCAATCGCGCCAAAAACTCGAGTTCCTTTTGGATTGCCTTTTTGATCAATTATAACCGCAGCATTGTCATCATAGCGGATTATTATACCGTCTTCGCATTTGAACTCTTTACATGTACGTACAATTACAGCTCGAATTACTTCGGATCTTTCTAGAGGCATTTGGGGCAATGCGTCTTTGATTACAGCAACAATAACATCACCAATACGAGCATATCGCTGATTACCAGCAGCTCCTATGACTCGAATACACATCAATTTTCGAGCTCCACTATTATCTGCTACATTTAAAAGGGTCTGAGGTTGAATCATATTATTTTGATTTCAATTTGTTATTTCAATGCAAAAGGATGAAAGAAATATTGTCTTTCCAGAAAGAAAAACCGAGCATTTTTTTTTATCTTCCATACCCCTTTTAGGGTTCTATATCTCTAATCGAATAAATTGACTTCGTATGGGCATTTTACTGGCAGCTATGGAGATAGCTGCTCTAGCTACAGTTTCAGATACTCCCCCCATTTCATAAAGTATACGACCAGGTTTAACAACGGATACCCAATATTCGGGGGACCCCTTTCCCGAGCCCATACGTGTTTCCGTGGGTCTTAGTGTAACCGGTTTGTCGGGAAATATACGTACCCATATTTTTCCACCACGACGTGCATATCGTGTTATTGCTCTTCGTCCTGCTTCTATCTGTCTCGCCGTGATCCAAGCGGGTTCAAGTGCTTGAAGAGCATATCTACCAAAACAAATACGATTGCCTCGGCAGGATTTTCCTTTCATTCTTCCTCTATGTTGTTTGCGAAATCTGGTTCTTTTGGGGTTATAGTCGATGGTTCTCTTTCTTAGTTCCATCTCTACTGCAAAACTGGACATGAGAGTTTCTTCTCATCCAGCTCCTCGCGAATGGAATCAGAAAGCATGTAAATTTCTCTAATTCATAATATTCCAAAATATTACGGTACGGATAGATACACATTAATAGATAATAGAAAAAGTTCGGTTTTTTTTATATTGAATTTGTTAAAACAGAAAAATATAATATATAGTCAAAAAAGAAGATCTAGAATATATCCAGATGTGTGTGTATATTTATCTAAATTCTATATTTATAGATAATGTAATCCTTCTTAAAAAAATCCTTATTTTTACTCTTATTGAATCGCGGTAAAGTATTCTAATTCAATAAGAATTTCGCGGGCGAATATTTACTCTTTCCTGTCTTATTTGTTAATTTATAAACTTACCAAATAAGACAATTTTTTTGGTTTGTTCCGCCATCCCACCCAATGAAGTGTTAGGATTCTTTTCAATAAAATCCTATGGAATCATAGGTTCTGTCGTTCCCACTGCTTCTCCTTGAATGGTTAGGTCTGAATCCCGCAACGGAGCTTCCAAAAAATTTCTTTCCGAGTTAATTTTCTCAGTTTTATTAACCCGGGCGGCTCTTTATTATTGCTTTAAATTTGTAGTTCTTGTTTCAAGTTACAATTTTTAATTCTCTATTATTTTTATTATATTGATGCTTTATCACATTGCCTTTTATGATGTAATTCATAGACCATACATAGTGGAATCCTATATCTTATTTATTTCCTCTTCCTTCTTTCTATCATCCCTCCCTTTATCCACATCCCTTTAGTTTTGCTTCACAACCTAGAATCCCTTTTCTTTTTTAGAGAAAAAATTGCAGTTGCTACAACTATATGACACATCTACTCATTTATGTTATGATAGAGGTATTTATTCATATAGTGACTGTTTCTTAGTTAGGATCTCGACAATACGAAGCAATAGGTTGGTTATTAGTTAATTTTCTATAATTACTAAGTTTTTTTCTTAAAAAAAAGAAAAAAATAACGAGTCACACACTAAGCATAGCAATTATATTAAATGATTTATCAATTTTCATTAAATCTTATAGAAAGAGGTATAATTTCTTCTTTTGCAGGGATTTCAGGAAAAAAGTCTCTTGTCATTTTTTATTCTATCAATGGACAGAATCCGAAGACAAGATTACTTATTCTTCGTCTACGAATATCCAAATTTTTACACCTAATACTCCATAGATAGTCCGAATTGGATAGCAGCAATAATCAATTTTAGCGCGAATTGTTTGGAGGGGAAGTCTACCCTTTTTAATAGATTCGGCGCGTGCAATTTCTTTTCCTCCGAGACGACCCGCAATTTTTACTTTTACTCCCCTTATATCTGCTTTTTTAGTTAATTCAATGGCTTTTTTCATTGCCTTTCGGAATGAAACTCTATTTTTTAATTGGAAAGCTATATATTCTGCAAGAATGTTAGGCTGTCTATAAGGTTCTTTAACTTTTTCGATAGAAATATTAAATCTCTGGTTTACAGAGTTAATTTCCTTTTGTAGATCTTTCTCTAATTCTTCGATTGCTCCTTTTTTCTTTAATAAATTTGGGAATCCAATATGGATTATGACGTGGATCGTATCGATTTCTTTTTGGATTTCTATATGTGTAATTACTTCGGAACTTGAACCTGAGTCCATTTTTCTATTATGTGTAATTACTTCGGAACTTGAGTCTGATTCTATTTTTCTATTCGAGCCCTTTTTCCTATTCTTTTGTATATAGTTCTTGATACAATCCCTTATTTTTTTATCTTCCTGTAGACCTTCAGAATAATTTTTTGGTTGTGCGAACCAAAAGGAATGGTGTTTTTGGGTTGTACCAAGTCTGAAACCGAGTGGATTTATTTTTTGTCCCATATTTTTCTATTCTATATTTTTTTTACTGGGAATCGAAATCTTAGATGGATCTAAAGGTTATTTAGATTTCTTTACTATATTTAGTACAATTGTTATATGACACATGCTTTTTTTTATGGGGAAACTACGTCCTCGAGCTCGAGGTCTGAATTTCTTCATAATAGTACTCCTACTGACTTCGGCTTTAGTAATAAATAAATTCGCTTTGTCGAAATCCCTATAATGAGTAGCATTTGCGGCTGCCGAATAAACCAACTTTAAGATGGGATAAGATGCTCGATAGGGCATGAGGTTCAGTATCATAACAGTTTCCTCGTAGTAACGCCAGCGAATCTCGTCAAGAACTCTTTGTGCTTTGAAAACAGACATAGGGATACGTTTTTGTGCTTTGAAAACTCTCTCGAACTTAAGTAGACGATCGGTTGGAACTTTCCTTGCGAGTTTCCTTAGCCCACTTTTCTTCTTCTTTATCCTAGGGATATACTTTACTAGTTTGAAACTTGTCATAAATAAGGTTATTCCCCGCCTACCTTTACTTTATTTTGAATCTTTTTTTCTTCTTAATCTTTCTATTCAGAATTCAGTTAACGACGAGATTTAGTATCCTTTCTTGCATTTTCATAACTCGTGAAATGCCGAGTAGGCACGAATTCCCCCAATTTGCGACCTACCATAGGATTTGTTATGTAAATAGGTATATGTTCCTTTCCATTATGAATCGCGATTGTATGGCCAACCATTGTGGGTAGAATGCTAGATGCCCGGGACCACGTTACTATTGTTTCTTTCTCCTCCTTCATATTGACCTTTTCTATCTTTGCCAATAAATGATGAGCTACAAAAGGATTCGTTTTTTTTCGTGTCACAGCTGATTACTCCTTTTTTCCTTTTTAAAGAGTGGCATTCTATGTCCAATATCTCGATCGAAGTACGGAGGTCAGAATAAATAGAATAATGATCAATGGAAAAAAGAAAAAAATCCTTTAGCTGGATAAGGGGCGGATGTAGCCAAGTGGATCAAGGCAGTGGATTGTGAATCCACCATGCGCGGGTTCAATTCCCGTCGTTCGCCCATCGCATTATTGCAAATTCCAAAAATGCAATTTTCCATATTCCTAGTTACGTATTTACTTACGGCGACGAAGAATAAAACTATCGCTATATTTTTTCCTTTTCCTAGTTCTTCTTCCAAGCGCAGGATAACCCCAAGGGGTTGTGGGTTTTTTTCTACCAATGGGAGCTTTCCCTTCACCGCCCCCATGGGGGTGGTCCACAGGGTTCATAACTACCCCTCTTACTACGGGGCGTTTACCTAGCCAACACTTAGATCCGGCTCTACCCAAACTTTTTTGGTTCACCCCAACATTACCCACTTGTCCGACTGTTGCTAAGCAGTTTTGGGATACTAAACGGACCTCCCCAGATGGTAATCTTAAAGTGGCCGATTTACCCTCTTTTGCAATGAGTTTCGCTACAGCACCTGCTGCTCTAGCTAATTGCCCACCCCTTCCACGTGTGATTTCTATGTTATGCATGGCCGTGCCTAAGGGCATATCGGTTGAAGTAGATTCTTCTTTTCTCTCAAAAAACCCCTTCCCAAACTGTACAAGCTTCTTCCAAAGCATACGGCTTTCTAGATGTATATGACGATCTCTAGACAGATGGATCTTATATGAATCATATGATGAAGTACCACATGAGTGGATATATAGGAAAGGAATCCAAATCTGCCGAATCGCTCATGTTATGATCTTCTACATCCTAGGTCTCTGCGTTCCGTCATCTGGCTTATGTTCTTCATGTAGCATTCAGATCGAATGACTCTATGAAATTACGTCGATACTTCCACATATTATGGGTAACGTAGGAGACATCCCTATTTTCCCCCGGGGGTCTTAATTACCACTGCTTAGCTTTCAATTTGCCTCTGACCATCAAATTAAATGTGAATAACCCGTCCTCCTCTCTTTGAAACAAGGGGCGCTTCCGGTTCTGTGCGTGCTTCAAACAATTTTGTCTTCTCCATATTACCATATCTCTAGAGCCAATAATTTTCTATGAGGAACTACTGAACTCAATCACTTGCTGCCGTTACTCAACAGTTTTCTGTTGAGGTCTATCCCGTAGAGGTAGTCAAATTGGATCAGTGATCGATTTCTAGGTTTCGTCGTAAACCTAATTGGTTACTTCCAATTACGTAAATCAATAGTTCAAACCGCACTCAAAGGTAGGGCATTTCCCATTGATATAGGAACTTTTGTACCAGAAACAATAGTATCTCCAATTATAGCCCCTCTGGGATGTAAAATATATCTCTTCTCACCATCCCCATAGTGTATGAGACAAATGTATGCATTTCGATTAGGGTCGTATTCTATGGTTACGATTCTACCAGATATGTCTTTTTGATTCCGTCGAAAATCTATTTTACGGTATAGGCGCTTATGACCTCCCCCTCTATGCCTTGCGGTAATGATTCCTCTGGAATTACGACCTTTACCACAACGGTGCCGTCCATGGATCAAATTATTTCGTGGATTGGATTTCACTTGCCTGTCTACGGTTCCCTTGCGTGTGCTCGGGATAGGTGTTTTGTATAAATGTTTCGCCGTATTATTAAGTATTCTCCTTTAGTTTTTTTCTCTATCTAGAAGTGGAATAGAATAACCCGGTTGAAGGGTAATGATCATACGTCTGTAATGCATTGTATGGCCCAGAATAGGTCCTATTCTTCTACCTTTTCCAGGTAGTCGATGGCTATTCACAGCTACCACCTTAACACCAAAGAAGAGTTCGACCCAATGCTTTATTTCTGTCTTAGTGAATCCCGATTCGACATTAAAAGTATATTGATTCTTTCCCAATAAACGAAGACTTTTTTCTGTAAATACTGCGTATTTGATTCCATCCATAAATCGACTTTCCTCCTATGCTCTGAGTTCCAGTATCGATAAGAATTCGAGTTCTTATTGTTCTTATGTTATGGTATGAATATACCATACCAATTCGTTATGTATGGATGATGGATGAGATTCCATGGATAGAGAGCCAGTTCCAATAGACTTATGGAATGTTCCCGTTCGTGTGCATCCAGCAGGAATTGAACCCGCAAATTTACCAATTATGAGTTGGGCGCTTTAACCATTCAGCCATGGATGCTTAACAGGGATCATCGTACATCGTAAATAACCAATTTTCATATAGAAAGACATATCATAGAAAAATGAATCGAAAATATTCCGAGATGGCAAATATTCGGAGATGACTATGAAAACACCTCTCTGGATCCTCGAATTGAAAGAGAGATTGAGAGGGATCAAGAATCCTAATTCTCGCTATTTGGAATGGATCCAATTCTATTGAGTCTGACTCATAGTGATCATTTCTCTTTAGCAAAGAATGACCTTGGTTATCAAAGGATTGAACA
>NW_028259461.1:3760477-3787977 GCF_056163025.1 Triticum urartu | reverse complement strand
GGTAAATTTGCGGGTTCAATTCCTGCTGGATGCACACGAACGGGAACATTCCATAAGTCTATTGGAACTGGCTCTCTATCCATGGAATCTCATCCATCATCCATACATAACGAATTGGTATGGTATATTCATACCATAACATAAGAACAATAAGAACTCGAATTCTTATCGATACTGGAACTCAGAGCATAGGAGGGAAAGTCGATTTATGGATGGAATCAAATACGCAGTATTTACAGAAAAAAGTCTTCGTTTATTGGGAAAGAATCAATATACTTTTAATGTCGAATCGGGATTCACTAAGACAGAAATAAAGCATTGGGTCGAACTCTTCTTTGGTGTTAAGGTGGTAGCTGTGAATAGCCATCGACTACCTGGAAAAGGTAGAAGAATAGGACCTATTCTGGGCCATACAATGCATTACAGACGTATGATCATTACCCTTCAACCGGGTTATTCTATTCCACTTCTAGATAGAGAAAAAAACTAAAGGAGAATACTTAATAATACGGCGAAACATTTATACAAAACACCTATCCCGAGCACACGCAAGGGAACCGTAGACAGGCAAGTGAAATCCAATCCACGAAATAATTTGATCCATGGACGGCACCGTTGTGGTAAAGGTCGTAATTCCAGAGGAATCATTACCGCAAGGCATAGAGGGGGAGGTCATAAGCGCCTATACCGTAAAATAGATTTTCGACGGAATCAAAAAGACATATCTGGTAGAATCGTAACCATAGAATACGACCCTAATCGAAATGCATACATTTGTCTCATACACTATGGGGATGGTGAGAAGAGATATATTTTACATCCCAGAGGGGCTATAATTGGAGATACTATTGTTTCTGGTACAAAAGTTCCTATATCAATGGGAAATGCCCTACCTTTGAGTGCGGTTTGAACTATTGATTTACGTAATTGGAAGTAACCAATTAGGTTTACGACGAAACCTAGAAATCGATCACTGATCCAATTTGACTACCTCTACGGGATAGACCTCAACAGAAAACTGTTGAGTAACGGCAGCAAGTGATTGAGTTCAGTAGTTCCTCATAGAAAATTATTGGCTCTAGAGATATGGTAATATGGAGAAGACAAAATTGTTTGAAGCACGCACAGAACCGGAAGCGCCCCTTGTTTCAAAGAGAGGAGGACGGGTTATTCACATTTAATTTGATGGTCAGAGGCAAATTGAAAGCTAAGCAGTGGTAATTAAGACCCCCGGGGGAAAATAGGGATGTCTCCTACGTTACCCATAATATGTGGAAGTATCGACGTAATTTCATAGAGTCATTCGATCTGAATGCTACATGAAGAACATAAGCCAGATGACGGAACGCAGAGACCTAGGATGTAGAAGATCATAACATGAGCGATTCGGCAGATTTGGATTCCTTTCCTATATATCCACTCATGTGGTACTTCATCATATGATTCATATAAGATCCATCTGTCTAGAGATCGTCATATACATCTAGAAAGCCGTATGCTTTGGAAGAAGCTTGTACAGTTTGGGAAGGGGTTTTTTGAGAGAAAAGAAGAATCTACTTCAACCGATATGCCCTTAGGCACGGCCATGCATAACATAGAAATCACACGTGGAAGGGGTGGGCAATTAGCTAGAGCAGCAGGTGCTGTAGCGAAACTCATTGCAAAAGAGGGTAAATCGGCCACTTTAAGATTACCATCTGGGGAGGTCCGTTTAGTATCCCAAAACTGCTTAGCAACAGTCGGACAAGTGGGTAATGTTGGGGTGAACCAAAAAAGTTTGGGTAGAGCCGGATCTAAGTGTTGGCTAGGTAAACGCCCCGTAGTAAGAGGGGTAGTTATGAACCCTGTGGACCACCCCCATGGGGGCGGTGAGAAGGGAAAGCTCCCATTGGTAGAAAAAAACCCACAACCCCTTGGGGTTATCCTGCGCTTGGAAGAAGAACTAGGAAAAGGAAAAAATATAGCGATAGTTTTATTCTTCGTCGCCGTAAGTAAATACGTAACTAGGAATATGGAAAATTGCATTTTTGGAATTTGCAATAATGCGATGGGCGAACGACGGGAATTGAACCCGCGCATGGTGGATTCACAATCCACTGCCTTGATCCACTTGGCTACATCCGCCCCTTATCCAGCTAAAGGATTTTTTTCTTTTTTCCATTGATCATTATTCTATTTATTCTGACCTCCGTACTTCGATCGAGATATTGGACATAGAATGCCACTCTTTAAAAAGGAAAAAAGGAGTAATCAGCTGTGACACGAAAAAAAACGAATCCTTTTGTAGCTCATCATTTATTGGCAAAGATAGAAAAGGTCAATATGAAGGAGGAGAAAGAAACAATAGTAACGTGGTCCCGGGCATCTAGCATTCTACCCACAATGGTTGGCCATACAATCGCGATTCATAATGGAAAGGAACATATACCTATTTACATAACAAATCCTATGGTAGGTCGCAAATTGGGGGAATTCGTGCCTACTCGGCATTTCACGAGTTATGAAAATGCAAGAAAGGATACTAAATCTCGTCGTTAACTGAATTCTGAATAGAAAGATTAAGAAGAAAAAAAGATTCAAAATAAAGTAAAGGTAGGCGGGGAATAACCTTATTTATGACAAGTTTCAAACTAGTAAAGTATATCCCTAGGATAAAGAAGAAGAAAAGTGGGCTAAGGAAACTCGCAAGGAAAGTTCCAACCGATCGTCTACTTAAGTTCGAGAGAGTTTTCAAAGCACAAAAACGTATCCCTATGTCTGTTTTCAAAGCACAAAGAGTTCTTGACGAGATTCGCTGGCGTTACTACGAGGAAACTGTTATGATACTGAACCTCATGCCCTATCGAGCATCTTATCCCATCTTAAAGTTGGTTTATTCGGCAGCCGCAAATGCTACTCATTATAGGGATTTCGACAAAGCGAATTTATTTATTACTAAAGCCGAAGTCAGTAGGAGTACTATTATGAAGAAATTCAGACCTCGAGCTCGAGGACGTAGTTTCCCCATAAAAAAAAGCATGTGTCATATAACAATTGTACTAAATATAGTAAAGAAATCTAAATAACCTTTAGATCCATCTAAGATTTCGATTCCCAGTAAAAAAAATATAGAATAGAAAAATATGGGACAAAAAATAAATCCACTCGGTTTCAGACTTGGTACAACCCAAAAACACCATTCCTTTTGGTTCGCACAACCAAAAAATTATTCTGAAGGTCTACAGGAAGATAAAAAAATAAGGGATTGTATCAAGAACTATATACAAAAGAATAGGAAAAAGGGCTCGAATAGAAAAATAGAATCAGACTCAAGTTCCGAAGTAATTACACATAATAGAAAAATGGACTCAGGTTCAAGTTCCGAAGTAATTACACATATAGAAATCCAAAAAGAAATCGATACGATCCACGTCATAATCCATATTGGATTCCCAAATTTATTAAAGAAAAAAGGAGCAATCGAAGAATTAGAGAAAGATCTACAAAAGGAAATTAACTCTGTAAACCAGAGATTTAATATTTCTATCGAAAAAGTTAAAGAACCTTATAGACAGCCTAACATTCTTGCAGAATATATAGCTTTCCAATTAAAAAATAGAGTTTCATTCCGAAAGGCAATGAAAAAAGCCATTGAATTAACTAAAAAAGCAGATATAAGGGGAGTAAAAGTAAAAATTGCGGGTCGTCTCGGAGGAAAAGAAATTGCACGCGCCGAATCTATTAAAAAGGGTAGACTTCCCCTCCAAACAATTCGCGCTAAAATTGATTATTGCTGCTATCCAATTCGGACTATCTATGGAGTATTAGGTGTAAAAATTTGGATATTCGTAGACGAAGAATAAGTAATCTTGTCTTCGGATTCTGTCCATTGATAGAATAAAAAATGACAAGAGACTTTTTTCCTGAAATCCCTGCAAAAGAAGAAATTATACCTCTTTCTATAAGATTTAATGAAAATTGATAAATCATTTAATATAATTGCTATGCTTAGTGTGTGACTCGTTATTTTTTTCTTTTTTTTAAGAAAAAAACTTAGTAATTATAGAAAATTAACTAATAACCAACCTATTGCTTCGTATTGTCGAGATCCTAACTAAGAAACAGTCACTATATGAATAAATACCTCTATCATAACATAAATGAGTAGATGTGTCATATAGTTGTAGCAACTGCAATTTTTTCTCTAAAAAAGAAAAGGGATTCTAGGTTGTGAAGCAAAACTAAAGGGATGTGGATAAAGGGAGGGATGATAGAAAGAAGGAAGAGGAAATAAATAAGATATAGGATTCCACTATGTATGGTCTATGAATTACATCATAAAAGGCAATGTGATAAAGCATCAATATAATAAAAATAATAGAGAATTAAAAATTGTAACTTGAAACAAGAACTACAAATTTAAAGCAATAATAAAGAGCCGCCCGGGTTAATAAAACTGAGAAAATTAACTCGGAAAGAAATTTTTTGGAAGCTCCGTTGCGGGATTCAGACCTAACCATTCAAGGAGAAGCAGTGGGAACGACAGAACCTATGATTCCATAGGATTTTATTGAAAAGAATCCTAACACTTCATTGGGTGGGATGGCGGAACAAACCAAAAAAATTGTCTTATTTGGTAAGTTTATAAATTAACAAATAAGACAGGAAAGAGTAAATATTCGCCCGCGAAATTCTTATTGAATTAGAATACTTTACC
The DNA here is from genome assembly GCF_056163025.1 of Triticum urartu. Taxonomy (NCBI): domain Eukaryota; kingdom Viridiplantae; phylum Streptophyta; class Magnoliopsida; order Poales; family Poaceae; genus Triticum; species Triticum urartu. The sequence goes on along the minus strand of NW_028259461.1, from coordinate 3,783,281 downwards.
GCGATTCAATAAGAGTAAAAATAAGGATTTTTTTAAGAAGGATTACATTATCTATAAATATAGAATTTAGATAAATATACACACACATCTGGATATATTCTAGATCTTCTTTTTTGACTATATATTATATTTTTCTGTTTTAACAAATTCAATATAAAAAAAACCGAACTTTTTCTATTATCTATTAATGTGTATCTATCCGTACCGTAATATTTTGGAATATTATGAATTAGAGAAATTTACATGCTTTCTGATTCCATTCGCGAGGAGCTGGATGAGAAGAAACTCTCATGTCCAGTTTTGCAGTAGAGATGGAACTAAGAAAGAGAACCATCGACTATAACCCCAAAAGAACCAGATTTCGCAAACAACATAGAGGAAGAATGAAAGGAAAATCCTGCCGAGGCAATCGTATTTGTTTTGGTAGATATGCTCTTCAAGCACTTGAACCCGCTTGGATCACGGCGAGACAGATAGAAGCAGGACGAAGAGCAATAACACGATATGCACGTCGTGGTGGAAAAATATGGGTACGTATATTTCCCGACAAACCGGTTACACTAAGACCCACGGAAACACGTATGGGCTCGGGAAAGGGGTCCCCCGAATATTGGGTATCCGTTGTTAAACCTGGTCGTATACTTTATGAAATGGGGGGAGTATCTGAAACTGTAGCTAGAGCAGCTATCTCCATAGCTGCCAGTAAAATGCCCATACGAAGTCAATTTATTCGATTAGAGATATAGAACCCTAAAAGGGGTATGGAAGATAAAAAAAAATGCTCGGTTTTTCTTTCTGGAAAGACAATATTTCTTTCATCCTTTTGCATTGAAATAACAAATTGAAATCAAAATAATATGATTCAACCTCAGACCCTTTTAAATGTAGCAGATAATAGTGGAGCTCGAAAATTGATGTGTATTCGAGTCATAGGAGCTGCTGGTAATCAGCGATATGCTCGTATTGGTGATGTTATTGTTGCTGTAATCAAAGACGCATTGCCCCAAATGCCTCTAGAAAGATCCGAAGTAATTCGAGCTGTAATTGTACGTACATGTAAAGAGTTCAAATGCGAAGACGGTATAATAATCCGCTATGATGACAATGCTGCGGTTATAATTGATCAAAAAGGCAATCCAAAAGGAACTCGAGTTTTTGGCGCGATTGCCGAGGAATTGAGAGAATTGAATTTTACCAAAATAGTTTCATTAGCTCCTGAAGTATTATAAATACTAGTAGGCGAAATTGAGACCAAAGAATTAATTTAGTAGATTGTGTTTTACGTATATGTTTTAAAATCCAAAATGAAAAAAAAAAAAAGAAAACATGTTGATTATAGAAAAATTAGGAGGAACCTAGAATTAGAGTCTTATGGGCAAGGACACTATTGCTGATTTACTAACCTCTATAAGAAATGCGGACATGAATAAAAAAGGAACAGTTCGAGTAGTATCTACAAATATTACCGAAAACATTGTTAAAATACTTCTACGAGAGGGTTTTATTGAAAGTGTTCGGAAACATCAGGAACGTAACAGATATTTCTTGGTTTCAACTTTGCGACATCAAAAGAGAAAGACTATAAAAGGAATATATAGAACAAGAACCTTTTTAAAGCGTATCAGCCGACCCGGCTTACGAATTTATACCAACTATCAAGGAATTCCTAAAGTTTTGGGTGGAATGGGAATTGCTATTCTTTCTACTTCTCGAGGAATAATGACAGATCGAGAAGCTCGACTAAACAGAATTGGGGGAGAAGTCTTATGTTATATATGGTAATCGCCCCGCCTATAGTGCTCGAATTCTATCTCGCCCTTCCTATTTTTAAAATAAAAATAGAAAAATAGGAGAAAAAAAATATGACAGAAAAAAAAAATAGGAGAGAAAAAAAAAACCCGAGAGAAGCAAAAGTAACTTTCGAAGGTTTAGTTACGGAAGCCCTACCCAATGGAATGTTCCGCGTTCGGCTAGAGAATGACACCATCATCCTAGGCTATATTTCAGGAAAGATACGGTCTAGTTCTATACGAATACTGATGGGGGATAGGGTCAAAATTGAAGTAAGTCGTTATGATTCAAGCAAGGGACGTATAATTTATAGACTTCCCCATAAGGATTCGAAGCGTATCGAAGACTCGAAGGATAGCGAAGATTTGAAGGATAGCGAAGATTTGAAGGATACCAAAGATTCAAAGGATTAGGTTTTTCTTTTTTTTTCTAGGGTAATAAATTCTAAGTTCTAAAATTCAAGCGAAGAGACTTATTTTTTCCAAAAGATTAGATTCATAGTTTAAAAAAGGATACGGAAATATGAAAATAAGAGCTTCCGTTCGTAAAATTTGTACAAAATGTCGACTGATTCGTAGGCGTGGACGAATTAGAGTCATTTGCTCTAATCCGAAGCATAAACAAAGACAGGGGTAATCTTTCGAAAAAGAACTTTACTTTCTAAAAAGTAAAAAAAAGTACCCGCGGAAATGTTCCAATTCCAAATAAAATAATTTCATTTAAAATAATTAAAGTAAAGGGTTTATTTTACCCTGAAACGGATATCTTTGTATCTTTTTTTCTTTTTTTTATTTCTAACTCATATTTATGAGATAATAAAATATGGCAAAAGCTATACCAAAAATTGGTTCACGTAAGAAAGTGCGTATTGGTTTACGTAGGAATGCACGTTTTAGTTTACGGAAGAGTGCACGTAGAATAACAAAAGGGGTTATTCATGTTCAAGCTAGTTTCAACAATACCATTATAACTGTTACAGACCCACAAGGTCGGGTGGTTTTTTGGTCCTCGGCCGGTACTTGTGGATTCAAAAGCTCAAGAAAAGCATCACCCTATGCTGGTCAAAGAACAGCAGTAGATGCTATTCGTACAGTAGGTTTGCAACGAGCAGAAGTTATGGTAAAGGGCGCTGGTAGTGGAAGAGATGCCGCATTACGAGCCATTGCTAAAAGTGGTGTGCGATTAAGTTGTATACGCGATGTAACACCTATGCCGCATAATGGATGTCGACCGCCTAAAAAAAGACGTCTGTAAAAGAATTAACCCGCTTTCAACTTTCATTTCAAGAGAAATAAACGATTCAATGATAAAATAATAATACTAGTCTATTATGGTTCGAGAGGAGGTAGCAGGATCCACTCAAACACTACAGTGGAAGTGTGTTGAATCAAGAGTAGATAGTAAGCGCCTTTATTATGGTCGTTTCATTCTGTCCCCGCTTAGAAAAGGTCAAGCGGACACCGTCGGTATTGCCTTGCGAAGAGCTTTACTTGGAGAAATAGAAGGAACATGTATCACACGTGCAAAATTTGGGAGCGTGCCGCACGAGTATTCTACAATAGCAGGTATTGAAGAATCCGTACAAGAAATTTTACTAAATTTGAAAGAAATTGTATTGAGAAGTAATCTCTATGGAGTTAGAGACGCATCCATTTGCGTCAAAGGTCCTAGATACATAACTGCTCAAGATATCATCTTACCGCCTTCCGTAGAAATCGTTGATACGGCACAACCTATAGCTAACTTGACAGAGCCCATTGATTTCTGTATTGATTTACAGATCAAGAGAGATCGTGGATATCAGACAGAACTCAGAAAGAACTATCAAGATGGAAGTTATCCTATAGATGCTGTATCCATGCCTGTTCGAAATGTGAATTATAGTATTTTTTCTTGTGGGAATGGAAATGAAAAACACGAGATACTTTTTCTAGAAATATGGACTAATGGAAGTTTAACCCCTAAGGAAGCACTTTATGAGGCTTCTCGTAATTTGATTGATTTATTTCTTCCTTTTCTACACGCGGAGGAAGAGGGCGCTAGTTTCGAAGAAAATAAAAACAGGTTTACTCCACCCCTTTTTACTTTTCAAAAAAGATTAACTAATCTAAAGAAAAACAAAAAAGGAATTCCATTGAATTGTATTTTTATTGATCAATTAGAATTGACTTCTAGAACGTATAATTGTCTAAAAAGGGCCAATATACATACACTATTGGACCTTTTGAGTAAGACTGAAGAAGATCTTCTGAGAATTGACAGTTTTCGTATGGAAGATAGAAAACATATATGGGACACTCTAGAGAAGCATCTCCCAATTGATTTACTTAAGAATAAACTCTCGTTTTAAATCCATTGCAATTTTTTTTCTTCTTCTTTTTCGAGTTAGAATAAAAAGAAAACAATTTAGCATCTTTGGTACAATCTATATTTTCGCGAAATGGATCATAATAAAATGGATTTTAGGTATCTAGGGAAGATTCACTTGGAAGTAACTATTTCCTAGATACCTATGGTACTTCACGGTTGAATGAATCAAAAAATATCTAAAAAAGACCTAAAGTTAATGATTTATCAATGGGTAATGTTGCTCCAATACCTAACCAAAGAGCTACTACAGTACCGATTAAAAAAACGGTCGTAGCTACTGGGCGGCGAAATGGATTTTGGAATTTATTGACATTCTCTAGAAAAGGTACTGTCAATAAGCCTGTTGGCACAGAAACCATTAAAAGAACGCCCAATAACTTATTGGGTACCGTACGGAGTATTTGAAACACGGGAAAGAAGTACCACTCGGGTAATATTTCCAGAGGAGTTGCAAACGGATCTGCCGGTTCACCAATCATTGATGGCTCGAGAACCGCTAAACCTACATTACATGCAATAGTACCTAGAATTACTACTGGAAAAATATATAAAAGATCGTTGGGCCATGCGGGTTCCCCGTAATAATTATGTCCCATCCCTTTAGCTAATTTAGCTCTTAATACAGGATCATTTAAGTCTGGTTTCTTTGTTATTGGGATAGGTGAACTCTTTAGGATCCATCCCCCAAAGGAACCGGACATGAGAATTTATCATCATCCGGCTCGAGCAAGAGTGAAAGAAATAAGACCGCGGAAGATCCTTAATAGAATTAAGGTTTATAATGACTCAATGACTCTAGGCAAGAAAAGCTTTATCAGATTCTCTTTTCCGAAGTTGCACCTACAACTACTCATTGAAAATAATCCTATTCTTATGGGTAAATGCTCAATATCCAAGTGGGCTTACAAATTTGATCATGATCAATTGCTTTGTGGATTGTCTCATGTCTCTTGATTAGTTGGTATTTATCCCCTCAATATCGCAAGTTTCTTACCTCCAAACAAAATATTTACTTGTTACTAATAAAAAATCAAAAAGTTTAGCCTACATTCTTCCTTAGATCCCTTCTTTTACTCCGATAGTATTGCGGATCACAATCGATGCAAAGAAAATGAATGCATTTCCATACTATAATAAAAAGGTAAGTGTAATAAATAGAGAACTGGATCATGTCACATGACTTATTCCATTTCTACTCTATGGGATCTTACGGAGCCTGTTCATGGATGACATGGTTGCGGTATGATCATAGAAGATATTCTCCTCAAGTGAACCAGCCTATCCTTCCTAGGTAGGGGACTTACATGTTGATTGGATGCGGAGACACCTTTGGTTGTGAATTCTAATGTGGCAGATCCAATTCTTTATCTGCATGGCCAAATCAATAATTCAAGTCACACTCCCATAATCCGCCTTTTTTCTTTCGTAAAATTAACTTCAACTATTTGTATTGTATAAAAATACTTTGGAGTTGAAGAGAAGTATCCAAATGACATGTGTTATTTTACAATAACCCATGCTTGTAGCAATGAAATACCAAAACCTACCCGATATGATATATGATAATTATAATTCTCTATGATATGCCTTCCCTATAAAGGACCCGAAATACCTTGCTTACGTATCATTGGAAAGTGCATTAACATAAATACGGCAGTAAGCAGAGGCAGTACAAAGGTATGTAAACTATAAAAACGAGTCAAAGTGGATTGGCCCACACTAGCACTTCCGCGTAATAACTCCACTAAAGGCGATCCTATTACCGGAATGGCGTCAGGTACACCTGTCACAATTTTGACTGCCCAATAGCCAATTTGATCCCAAGGCAAAGAATAACCAGTTACACCAAATGATGCAGTCAAAACAGCCAAAACCACACCTGTGACCCAAGTTAATTCGCGGGGTTTTTTAAATCCCCCTGTGAGATACACACGAAATACATGCAGGATCATCATTAAAACCATCATACTTGCTGACCATCGATGAACTGATCGGATTAACCAACCAAAGTTGGCCTCGGTCATTATGTATTGAACCGAGGAAAAAGCCTCTGTAACGGTTGGTCGGTAGTAAAAAGTCATAGCAAAACCGGTAGCGACTTGTACTAGAAAACAAGTAAGTGTAATTCCCCCTAAACAATAAAATATGTTGACATGGGGAGGAACATATTTACTAGTTATATCATCTGCAATTGCCTGAATCTCAAGACGTTCCTCAAACCAATCATATACTTTATTGAGATAGGTAACTAACCCGAGTCCCCCTCTAAGAGCCGTATATGAAAATTTCATCTCGTACGGCTCAAGCAGAAACACAAAAATTTTCAACGAATATTAGAAAAAAGGTTCAAAACTTCATCAGCCACTGAATTGGGTCGATTTGCCTTGAAGATATCAAATAAGAAAAATCCGGAATATCTTCTTTGTGATGATAATGCCAAAAAATCTCAAGTTGGCGCGTCTTTCTTTCTTCCTTTCCCTTATGTTGGTCATTAGAGGCTTCTTGACTTTTCTCTTCCCTATAAAGGATTTGTTTTTTTATGCGTAATATAGAAATTATCTTGTTGAGATCCTATGAATCAGTTCAATTAAAACCTTAGATTCATACTAGAGCCACGATGATTTAGTCTCAAGCTAAACAAAAGGCAAGGGTTCTTCGAATAAGAACCGCTTGATAATCATTTATTGAATCAGTGTAATGACTCGACAAAATCGAGAGAAAAAAAGTTGTCTTTTGGGCAAACAAAATTGGAAGGAAGAAAATTTCTTTTTTATTTTTATTTAAGAACTACTTGAATTTTTCAGTCTGGTTGCGAGGTCTTAATAGTGAGTATGAATCATAGTTCCATTTTTTTTTGATCCACTCTATCTATTTCGTGTTCCAGATACTAGAATAAATAATATCTGACGAATTAGAATCATCTTGATAGAGATAACAGGCCCTTTCTATGTATTATCAATAGGATCAATTCTAACAAGTCACACACTCATATTCCAGAGATACCGAAACAAAAAAATTCCGCGGTCGAACTACCATAATATCTAGAAATGTAGATCTTAAACTAGAAAGGCTTTTTTGGATGGAAAAACTCTGACTTCCTAGTTTTAGTTAGTAGAAACCTAATTGGTTAAAATTCCGTCCAGTAAAACGGAAGAATTATAAATTTCTAAAATGATAGATAGGAATATAGCGGAATAAAGCCATTGCGATCCCCATAAAAGGAGTAGTCCCCCAACCCGGGGCGACTTTCCCATATTCCGAATTCAAGGGTTTCAGTAAACTACCTGCACCAGTTCGTTTTGGCCTAGGTTTAGAACTATCTTCAACGGTTTGTGTAGCCATAAATTCTATTTAATCATTGGTGTTGACTTTGTATACTATTCCGTTGTAGTTGTAAATACACGATCTTTTCGTAGATCCATTGTAATCTTGAAATTCTATAAAAATGGAAACAGCAACTTTAGTCGCCATCTCCATATCTGGTTTACTTGTAAGCTTTACTGGGTATGCCTTATATACCGCGTTTGGGCAACCCTCTCAACAATTAAGAGATCCATTCGAAGAACACGGAGACTAATTTAAGTAAGAAGTCTCCCAGATAGGGGGACTTCTTACTTAAATGAAATTATTTTATTCTTTTAGTTGGAGTTGGTGGAACCTTAGGTGGTTCTCGGAAGAAGATAGCGAAAAAAATTATCCCTAAAGTCGAAACTAAAAGGAACGTATAAACCAATGCTTCCATAGATTCGATCCTGGTTTATTTACAATTATAACTTCCACACCTATTCATTTGTCATTTGGGATAATTTCCCATATAAAGAAAGAAAAAGAGTCAAAGAAAGGATGGGAGATGTTTCCCATGTCAAATCAAAAAAGAGAGGTGAAAGATACTATAACAATGTGTATCAAACTGCCTGTTTCCTTGTAGTTGGATCTCCCACTTTTTGGAATGTTCCAAATTCCACTTGAGCATCCAAATCTGGATCAATACCAGCAAAAACATCTCGGAACAATGTTCTAGCGCCATGCCAAATGTGTCCGAAAAAGAAGAGCAAAGCAAAGGTAGCATGACCAAAAGTGAACCAACCCCTTGGACTGCTGCGAAAAACACCATCAGATTTCAAAGTAGCCCGGTCTAATTCAAAAATTTCCCCTAATTGAGAACGCCTCGCATATTTTTTTACAGTAGCAGGATCAGAATAACTTACTCCATTAAGTTCGCCACCATAGAACTCCACCGTTACACCTACTTGTTCAACACTATATTTGGATTCTGCTCTTCTAAAAGGAACGTCTGCTCTAACAATTCCCTCCTCATCTACCAAAACAACCGGAAATGTTTCAAAAAAAGTAGGCATACGGCGTACAAAAAGCTCACGTCCTTCTTTATCTCTAAAGACGGGATGTCCTAACCATCCAACAGCTATTCCATCCCCATTGTCCATTGAGCCTGCTCTGAATAATCCCCCTTTTGCCGGATTATTACCAATATAATCATAAAAGGCTAATTTTTCGGGAATTTTAGACCAAGCTTCTGATAAACTAAGATTTTCGGCTAAACCATTGCTAACTCTTCGATATATTTCTTGCTGAAAGTATCCCTGATCCCACTGATAACGAGTAGGCCCAAATAATTCGATTGGGGTCGTTGCTGACCCATACCACATAGTTCCAGCAACTACGAAAGCTGCAAAAAAAACAGCAGCGATACTACTGGAAAGTACAGTTTCAATATTGCCCATACGTAATCCTTTATATAGACGTTGAGGCGGACGGACACTAAGATGGAATAAGCCCGCTAATATACCCAATGTACCCGCAGCAATATGATGAGAAGCTATTCCCCCCGGAACAAAAGGATCAAAACCTTCTGCACCCCACGCTGGATTTACAGCTTGTACTTTTCCAGTTAGTCCATAAGGATCGGATACCCATATCCCAGGACCATACAAACCCGTTACATGAAATGCCCCAAAGCCAAAGCAAGCCACCCCTGCAAGAAATAAATGAATTCCAAAGATCTTGGGCAAATCCAAAGAGGGTTTTCCCGTCCGCTCATCAGAGAATATTTCTAGGTCCCAATATACCCAATGCCAGATCGCTGCCAAGAAACACAAGCCAGAAAACACAATATGCGTACCTGCCACACCTTCATAACTCCAAATACCCGGATTTGTTACAGTTCCTCCTGAAATACTCCAACCACCCCACGAATCCGTTATTCCTAAACGAGTCATGAAGGGAATTACGAACATACCTTGTCTCCACATTGGATCCAGAACAGGATCAGAGGGATCAAAAACTGCTAATTCGTATAAAGCCATTGAGCCAGCCCAACCAGAAACTAGAGCTGTGTGCATTATATGCACCGCAAGCAATCGACCCGGATCATTCAATACGACAGTATGAACACGATACCAAGGCAAACCCATGGAAATACCCCTTTAGCAAAGAAAAATAGACACGATGTCGCTTTATTTTATCGCATTGAAAAAGACTATCCATATCCTATGTACCTAACCCTTCTAGGGGATTCTGTGTCAGAAAGCGCGAATATTTATTTCATTCCATTAAAAATAAGAAGCCAATTCTGTTCATAAGAAGAAAGAGAAGCAGATCTATTCTATACTCGATAAGTGCCAATATGCAATGGGTAACTTGGCCAATTTGGAAAAAACGAAGAATAGATCGCTACCCCTCTTTGTTTAGCATTCAAATCACCCATTCCCTTTTCTTTATTCAATCTGTCTTACATTCCTTATATGTATAACCTTTCAATCTACGTATTAATAGAATCTATAATATTCATATAGAATAAGAATAAAAATTAAGACAATAAACTGCGGATTCTTTCTTTCTGTTCCATTCTTACGTTTCCATATTAAAGTGTGGTTTTCTTACTTAAATTTAATAATATTAATCTAATATGCCCATTGGTGTTCCAAAAGTACCTTACCGGATTCCTGGAGATGAAGAAGCGACTTGGGTTGACTTATACAATGTTATGTATCGAGAAAGGACACTTTTTTTAGGTCAAGAGATTCGTTGCGAGATCACGAATCATATTACAGGTCTCATGGTATATCTGAGTATAGAAGATGGAATTAGTGATATTTTTTTGTTTATAAACTCCCCAGGCGGGTGGCTAATCTCAGGAATGGCTATTTTTGATACGATGCAAACGGTGACACCAGATATATATACAATATGCCTCGGAATAGCCGCCTCCATGGCGTCCTTCATTCTGCTTGGAGGAGAACCCACCAAGCGTATAGCATTCCCTCACGCGAGGATTATGCTTCACCAACCTGCTAGTGCTTATTATCGGGCAAGGACACCAGAATTTTTACTAGAAGTAGAAGAGTTACACAAAGTTCGCGAAATGATCACAAGGGTTTATGCAGTAAGAACAGGCAAGCCTTTTTGGGTTGTATCCGAAGACATGGAAAGGGATGTTTTTATGTCAGCAGACGAAGCCAAAGCTTATGGACTTGTCGATATTGTAGGGGATGAAATGATTGACAAGCACTGCGATACTGATCCAGTGTGGTTTCCAGAAATGTTTAAGGATTGGTAGTGTCCGGATTTCTTGTAAAGTTATTTCACAGCTAAATTCGTGTTTTCCTCGATTTAATAGAAAATAGAAAGACTTCATGATGAGCAATCATCAGGTTAAGATGGATCTAAACCAATCCATTTTTTTCTATATACATACAACATGCCGACGGTTAAACAACTTATTAGAAACGCAAGACAGCCAATACGAAATGCTCGAAAAACGGCCGCGCTTAAAGGATGCCCTCAGCGTCGAGGAACATGTGCTAGGGTGTATGTGCGACTCGTTCAGATCATGACTTCAAACAAATATAAAAAAAATTGAAGTATCCATGATTAGTACCAATGAATAGGATATAGCTTCTCTATCCTAGATTTCTATGGTATATGGAATTTATGGTTTCCTTTGGTGCAAATCCAATTATCTAAATTGGAAATAAGAAGCAATTCTCCCATTGGTAGCAAATGGTTATCCATTAAGCGGAGGAAATAGTAATAAAAAGAAAAAGGCTTATGCTCCTTTATCTTAAAAGAACGGACTAACAGGGTCAGCTACTTAGCCAACTTTCATAATTAAATACCGTCACTGTATGGATAACTCTTATTGTGAAAAGAGCTATTTACTCTATAATGGATAGGTAGAGCCAAAGAATGTGGACTATACAAGTTCGCAATACCTTTTGATGAAAGAAAGGGCTCCGGTGTATAGAGAGGGCCTCACCGTTTAAAAGGGAACCATAGAAACGATGGAACCCACTATTTTTTTTAGTATTATTAGAATGAATTTGTTATTTCGTATAGAAATAACTGAACGGAGTGGAATAAAAAATCGTGGTTGGGAAGGTTACTATAGCAAAAGCCATTGGAATTAATATTTTATATATCGGAATAATTAGTTTTGTTATTAATGAGAAAAAGGGTGGCTAAAAGAAGAGAAATCATTAGTTATTCATTAAGGTTAATTTGATTCAATGACCAGAGTTCCGCGAGGATATATAGCCCGGAGACGACGAACAAAAATGCGTTCATTTGCCTCAAACTTTAGAGGGGCTCATTTAAGACTTAATCGAATGATTACCCAACAGGTAAAAAGAGCTTTTGTTTCCTCTCATCGAGATAGAGGTAGGCAAAAGAGGGATTTTCGTCGTTTGTGGATCACTCGGATAAACGCAGCAACGCGGGTATATAAAGTATTCGATAGTTATAGTAAATTAATACACAACCTGTACAAGAAGAAATTGATTCTTAATCGTAAAATGCTTGCACAAGTAGCTGTATCAAATCCAAATAATCTTTACACGATTTCCAATAAAATAAAGATCATCAATTAAAGGTATAAATAAAGTAATATACTGGAATAATAAAAGATGAATTCCCGGAGAGGGAACTCCGGGAAGATACAATAAATTAAGATTAAGTGGTAGGAATCAACGAGCTGGATTACTTTCTTTATAATATATATAGGTCTGGCCCTTTCGAATTCGAATAAAACATCAACAATCGGAACTTAAGTTCCGGTTGTTGTTTCTTAAATTTTGGTTGTTGTTTCTTAAGTTTCGATTGGAATTGTACTTTTGCGTTAATTGAGGAATATGTCTATTTTTTCTGGGTCTAGAACCTGTAATTATTGAAATTGACTGGGCTTGAAATTGCTTTTCGTTCTCATAGTTACGAAACGGTAAGAAAGATAAAATACGAGCCTGTTTTATAGCAAGAGTAATTAATCGTTGTTGTTTCAAGGTTAATCTATTTATTCGTCTCGATAATATTTTTCCTTGTTCACTAATAAATCTATTAATTAAACTCATGTTTCTATAATCAATTCGATCTCCCGGGCCAATCCGGGGACGCCTACGAAAAGGTTGTTTAGATTTACGAAAAGGTTGCTTGAATTTACGAAAAGTTTGCTTGGATTTACGAAAGGGTTGCTTGGATTTATTAAAAGTTTGCTTGGATTTACTAAAGGGTTGCTTAGATTTAAGAAAAGGTTGTTTAGATGTATACATGATTTATTCCTTATTTAAAATTTGAAAATTTGAAAATTCACTTCTTTATTTTATTAATTTAGGATCCAGAAGAAGTAGTTTTTCTTTGATCCATATCTTATTTGATTCATATTATAGTATATGAATACCCTCTATACATATGAAATAATATCTACCGGAAATCAGATGAGTTGATTTGTATTTTGTATTCTATACTATGTTTTCTTTATATATTAAATATGAAGTTCTTACTCTTTCTGTTGTTTGGAAAGATCAAACACACGATGTTCCTATTTCTTTATTTCGTGATGAGTCGTATGCTTGCGACAATAACGACAAAATTTTTTGAATTCTAATTGTCCGGGTGTATTGTGGCGATTCTTTTGAGTACTATATCTAGAAATCCCCGTCGATTCCTCATTGGCACCTTTTCGAACACAACTGATGCATTCCAAAATAACTCTGATTCTAACATCTTTTCCCTTGGCCATGAACCTCCTTTTCTTTTTGGATTGACTTAACTTAATTCTTCTACTTATTCTTTTATTCTTCTATTTTGAATCCGAAGAAGAAGAATAAAATTCATTAGAATAATTTTTTTTTATTCTTTAATTAAGTAATAAAAAATAGAGAAATAATTAAAGAATACAATCCTTGTCGAATTAGCAAAGATTTTGGTTCGAAATCCTTTCATTTAATTAGCCAGCCCCGCCTTTTCTATGCTCTGATTTCTGAGGCCTTATTTAGCTTGGGTACCCCTTTAAATTGAATTTCTATTTTCAAAAATGGGGTTTACCAAATTTTTAATGACTCTGAGGTTCAACCCAATCCATCTTTTCTTTCTTTTTCCTTCCGATACTAAAAAAAGATTGAAAAGGATCAAATTTTGTCATATCACGAAGAAATCTATCCCTCCCATAGCAATAACTAGAATTAAAAAAAAGGGAATGACAAAGCATCTGGGAATAAACGATTAATTTCTATCAATAAACCTGCTAAAGCACCAAACCATAGAGTACTTAGCACGGGTGCTACAGAGAGATATGTTTTTATATCCCGCATTGAAAATCCTCCTTCCTTGTTGGAATACATATATGATCATAAACTCTTGCCCAAGATTGTTATGCTATATATAAAATGAACCATATCGACGAAATTTTCCTATCCCTAAAAAAGAAAAAGATGACCCCTTCTTCCTATATATTACCAAGGAAAAGTAATCCTTCTTTTATAGGCGAAATTATATTGGATTTTATATGTATATAATTCCTTAATTATATGAGACCAAAAAGAAGAAATGACACGAGGGTTCTATATATAGATAGAGAAAGAAAGAAGAAGAAAATTATGATGTGGAAAAGAAGACAGGAATTGTGTACAATGGCATTGTACAACAATTTAATTTGGAAAAGGGATGTAGCGCAGCTTGGTAGCGCGTTTGTTTTGGGTACAAAATGTCACAGGTTCAAATCCTGTCATCCCTACCTATTACTTCTTTCTTCTTTATAGGCAGTAGCGACGAGATCAATTAAAGTAAAGTGGGTATAACTTGAATTTGTGGAGACTATACGTACGTGAGATACATTAGGAATAGAAAAAGATTTTCTTTTTGAATGAATGAAAGCGCTCTTAGTTCAGTTCGGTAGAACGCGGGTCTCCAAAACCCGATGTCGTAGGTTCAAATCCTACAGAGCGTGATTCCATCTATTTTATGTCGAAGCAGAGTAAAATAACTTAACAAAATTGAATTGTAACTCCAATTTCAATTTGACCTCCTCTCTGGTCTGGAGGAGGTCAATCAAAAAAAAAAAATGACTCAATCAAAGATCCAACTGATCCCCACGCCTGTATTGCAAATACGCAGTCACGAATAATCCCGCTAAAGTAATAGGAATTAGGCCTAAGACGATTCCAAATAGAAAAACTTCAATCATTTCGATTTGTTCGAGGGGATAAAAAAAGAGGTACGATCTATCCCTAAATAGTACTCTAAATTATCCACGAATCTCAATGACCAAGAAAAGAATTCCTAATTAGTCTGGAAAAGAGTCGTAGAATGCCAGGAATCCCAAAGAAAGATTTTTCTTTTCTGAATTATAATTATTCAGTCAATTCAAATAAGGCGTATCTTGTTCAAGCCAATAAATAGAGCTGGGGTTATAGTTAAAGCAGCCAGTAGAAAACCAAAATAACTAGTTAAAGTAAGCATGAAAGAGTTAAATTCCATTTATTTTTTTTTACTACACTACATATGTTGGTAAAGCATTTACCTAAGTTATGGAAAATTCATAATTCATCAGTTATTTTAGATAATACTAAAAAACAAGATAGAGTAAGATACAGAAGTGTAAAAGAAAGTGGATTCATCAGATGATACATGAGTCCCTAATTCCGAATCAAGAGATTTGTTGTGGAATTTGTCAATTGAGTAAAGTAATAATATTAAGAACTAGATCATCTAACCCCATTGAATGAAAAAAAGAAATTCAATTTTCAGGGAAATTTTTGAATAAGAGATAAATAAACAATTGAATTTGAAAAAAAAAACTTCTTTCTATTTTGGATAATTTCTTTTTCAATAGGACCCTCTTTTTGGAGTGAACGATCGAATATTCCCCTATTCCTTCTTATTTTAACTGATTGTATTCCATATGGAATAAGAGGAGAACAAAAGCATTCCACGACCTGCCAAGGGGCTGTTAAAAAAAAAAAAAAAAGAAAGCTCTTCCTTGAATTTACTTTATTTTTATTCCTTTTTCGAACTCCAACCAAAGTAGATTCGAAGACGAGTCACTTCAATTATCCTTTTAAGTTCTATTCTATCTTCTGTCTTTCCCTATTTCATCTCGTAAAGTTCCGCGCTCGCAGTTTGGTCAAGAAAGTTAGACCTAATCCAACAAACAATACAAGGATGAATTACGAATTATGAAAGGATAGATATCACATATACTTGTCCTTGTATTGTGTCAGTATGAGAATATCCTTCCTAAATTATTTATCCAAACCTATTGATCATTAACTTAGATTTTCCCAGAGATTTGGCTGCTATTCCGAATTACTCTATTATTCCGAAGCCAATGAAAAGTAAGTAGAACCTACAAAAATGGGGTTTTCTATTGATGCCTTGAATAACATATAGCTTACCTATAGACAAAAAAAAATAAAAAAGTAATTATGTTTCGGAACCAGGCAAACCAGATTGCTGTGCCATAGGAAGGATAGCTATACTAATTCGGTATACTCAAAATACACCTTTGGTACAAAATTGACAATCTCACAAGGATGAAATATCAGTAATTTTCTATTTACTGGTCGATCCCATCTTTTACGGAATCAATTCCTTTTTGAATGTACAAAAATTTTGGGAGTTCAGCATGTCTGGAAGCACGGGAGAACGTTCTTTTGCTGATATTAATTACCAGTATTCGATACTGGGTTATTCATAGCATTACTATACCTTCCCTATTCATTGCGGGTTGGTTATTTGTCAGTACGGGTTTAGCTTATGACGTGTTTGGAAGTCCCTAGGCCAAACGAGTATTTCACGGAAAGCCGACAAGGAATTCCGTTAATAACCGACCGTTTTGATTCTTTAGAACAAACTCGATGAATTTAGTAGATCCTTTTAGGAGGCCCTCAATGACCATAGATCGAACCTATCCTATTTTTACAGTGCGATGGCTGGCTATTCACGGACTAGCTGTACCTACTGTTTTTTCTTGGGATCAATATCAGCAATGCAAGTTCATCCAACGATAAAACAAATTCCAACTATAGAAACTATGACACAATCAAACCCGAATGAACAAAATGTTGAATTGAATCGTACCAGTCTATACTGGGGTTTATTACTCATTTTTGTACTTGCTGTTTTATTTTCCAATTACTTCTTCAATTGAGAGAAAGAAAGAGACTAATAAGAATTCTCTTATCCCATTTGGAAGGATACCATCCTTATAACTACCCATGACTGTTTTTGTCTCTAGCATGACCAATTGATAAAATGTGGAGGAAAGTAGGGGAATGGCCGATACTACTGGAAGAATTCCTCTTTGGCTGATAGGTACTGTAGCTGGTATTGCTGTGATTGGTTTAGTAGGTGTTTTCTTTTATGGTTCATATTCTGGATTGGGTTCATCTCTATAGTAATCGGAGGGACCAGATTGTAAACATGAAAAAGTAGGAGCTTAGCGGGTCCTTACCCCCCTTTATCTGATTAGAGCGGAAAGGACCCGCGGAATTTTTATTTTACTCTTATAACGCGAATTGAAATCTATTCGATTCACTCTTATGAAGCAACAAGAAAAAGAGATCACTCGAGGATCCAATATCTTATTCCACGAAGGAAGTATCCTGAAAATCCTTGATTTAGTTTCGAGTAATAAACTAATAAAACCTTAATCAAAACTATTCAACTAGCCTAAAAATAAAAAAACCTTCAATGGAAGAGTTTACTTTTTTTTGCAAAATTTCTGTAAATTGAAGTTGAACTTAATTAAACAAGCCAAGCATTTGCTCACAATCACAAGAAATTTTTCCCCCGCCATATTTTCTTCCCCTCTGTTTGTCCACTACCTCGGCTAAACCTAAGCAAAAGAAAAAGAGGTCCAAGAGACAGACCCGAATAAAGAAGAAATAGTAATCTTTGACGAATTAGGAAGAAAAAGGATTCTTATTTTGATACAAGAAGAATCGGCACAAGAAAAAGGCTTTTTCTTGTGCCGAATAGACGATTAAGAAGACCTGCAATCCCTCCGAAAAATGAAGAAATTTTAATTTGATTGTTCTCGCCTTTGCCTTGGATTCTCTTCTTTTGCATGGATATAAATAAGGAATTCCAGACATCTCATAAACAAAAAGCAGTCTAAACAAAAAAAGGATTTCCAAAATAGATCATAGATAATTCTAGCAATTGCCAATAAATCGAGGCTTTTTACCAACTTGATGTAAGAAATCCCGGGACCTAGAAATTCATTTCGTACAATTGAACCTTTTTCAAACTGTTTCTTTTTGAGAACCAAAAAACTTGTGCCAAAATAACGGATGCGAAGAAGAACAAAGGCCTTGGACACGTAATGGATCCTGAAGCACGATTTCTGCGTCCCCCTGACCAAAACCTCCCACATTAGGATTGCTTGTTAATGGTTGATCAAGCTTGATGGATTCCCCTCTGAAACAAGAAGTTCTGGTCCGGGAGGTATAATATCAATCACTTGGCGTCCATCTGATGCATCAACTATGGATATTTCATACCCCCCCTTTTCTTACGTAGTATTTTTCTTACTATACCTGTTGACGTAGGCATATATAGACTGTATTGTTACTCTTGCTACCATCAGGATAGATCTGTCCTCTTCCTCGGTTTCCCCTACATATATGGGATATTTTAAGAAATGAGCATCTTTCTTCGTAGCA
This sequence comes from Triticum urartu, assembly GCF_056163025.1. Classification (NCBI taxonomy): domain Eukaryota; kingdom Viridiplantae; phylum Streptophyta; class Magnoliopsida; order Poales; family Poaceae; genus Triticum; species Triticum urartu. The sequence goes on along the minus strand of NW_028259461.1, from coordinate 3,765,165 downwards.
GGATCAGGGGAAAGAATGGGAAAGACAATTTCACTATATTTCTTACCGGGAACAGGGCCTATCACAAGAATGTTTTTTTTATCGGGACGATAACTCTGAAAAGCAAGATTTCCTATCTTTTCTTTTAACTCAGGGAAATACGATCGGGCGGCGCTAATTCGAATCCCTCGGGCAAATAAGAACAGCACCTACATTCAACCCTCCCTTTTTTCATTAGCAAGAACTTGTTTCAATTGCATATCATAAGGAATTCGAAGAACTGCTTCAAATACAGTATCGGGAAGCACAGCTTGGGGAACTTCAATATCGACGGGCTTGCTAGCTAAATGGCAATTGGCACATACAATTCGTCCAGTTGCTTCTCGTGGGTTTTCATAACCCTGCTGCGCAAAAATGGGATATGCATTTGAAATAGATGTCCGAGTTATTACGTATATCATGATCGATACAGAAATCGATCGAGTTATCTGTTCCTTTACCAAGAAAAAGTATTTCTATTTTCCATGTCCAATCGCAGATCCCAGAATTTCTACAATAAATTAGATAGGTAGCTAAGCTAATCTAGTTCCCTATACACGAATCTGTTGTCATTCTACTGCAACAGTTGTACTGCAATGATGAATACCTTAAAGTAGGTATAAATAGAAAGAATTTTGCTAAAATGAAAAAGGGCTTTCTTTCTAAAAAAAAGATGCTTGCTAATTTGATTAATATTAATATCGGGAGATCAAATGAATTTATGCTTCACTAATTGAATGATAAATGACTACAAGCGAAGGAGATAGACGATTTAAACAAAAAAAGACCCAAAATTTCAAACATGTATCTAGAATTACTGGAAAACTACAAACAAAATAGTGAAAATAAGCTCGTTAGGAGCCCATCCAAAATCGTTGTAGACCCAACGAATTACTAGTTCCCAACCACGGTGGAGTGAAATCCAACAAAAAAATCAGTAACTAAAAGAATAAAAAAGCTTTTATTGAGTCATTTAAATTATAGAAGAATTCCTGAACCCAAGAATTCAAAATGACAAGTTCCTCTTTACCCAGAAAAAAAGAACCACTTAGAATAGCCAAACAGATTATATTTGTCGAGAATGACAAAATGGTATGGAGATGATCCTCATTATTTATTTTGACCCATTGTATTATTTCCTTGTGTATTCCTGTAGGAGGTTTTTGTACATGTGTCTTTAGTTTCCCTTTTATCATCTCGTCCAAGAGAGAAAGTTCTTCTAATTCTATGAATCTTTCTAGAATCCTTTTCTCTTGAATATCAGTTAAGAGAGTTTCGGATTGCCTGGTATTCCACCAATTCTTAATCCAAAGTTCCAGACATTTGTTAAATGAGGAGGAGACCCCCCAAGGCAAAAGTACGATAAATACAAGATATACAAGATATAGTAAAGAAGGCAATGCTTTCTTTTTTTTCATTTTTGATCTGTAAATGGAGTTGTTAATGAATATGCTTCATTCGCTGACTCTATTCCATTCCCTGACTCTATATGATGATATTTCTATTTCATGATATTTCTATTTCTTTGAAGCAAAAACTCTATAGGTTTGATACCCTGTATCTATTCTTCTTTTTTGTATATTAGTTATTAGTGGAATTTCAGTGCATTGGGTTCTTTCTTAGATCTAGATGGAATGAAATAGTGAAATAGAATAAAAAAAAAGCCCTTTCGGATGAAAAAGGAAGAATAGTATGCGATATATCTAACTTGGATAAAAAAAAATTAAAAGCAAATTTCTCTTATCCTCGTTTGTTCCTTCCTTTAGATAAATACTTAAAAATCCCCTTACAATAACAAATCCAATTTAGAAGGGACTTCCTCCCTGTGTTGAGAAAACTTTTCTTCTTCCAATTCTTCTTTTCTTCATTCAACTCAGTTCAAAAAAGATACCTCAAAATACTTCAATTGGTACGCGCAAGAAATAGGCCAATTCGGCAGCTTTTTGTTCAATTTCTCGTGGAGTAAAAAATTTATCATCAGTACGAGTCAAGGGAATGATCCCCTGGCCCCGGATTTCCATATAAAGAATACGACGAGGATAAAGACCCTCTTTAACCTGAATTCTAATTGATTGGATATCCCGCATAAGGAATCGAAGGAAGACGCGACGTTTTATTCCAGGGAATCCCCAACGAAAAATGCACACTATTCCCTCTTTTCTATCGAATCGGTCATAACCACTACCTACATTCCACAAAATAGTACACCACAAGTAGGAGCTAATGAATAGGCCTGCGATTCCGTAGAAAGACATCACGACCCCCTGCGGAAAAAAAAGAATTTCTTGAGATGGAAGTATAGATATAATATTCTTACCAAGATAACTGGAAATCCCAACCGATAAGAATCCTAGTGAACCTAGAAAAAGAATACAGGCCCAGAAAAAATTACCCCTTTTTCGAGAACCTTTTAGAAGTTCTACCCATATGTGTTCTGATCGCCAATTCATATTAGATATACTAAATCCAGCAGCGGTCGATTGAAATTGAGAGAATAAGCTAAATAATTTTGACTTTACTTTTTTTGATTCTGAAATCGCCTTCAGCAACTAGTACTCCTGTGAAATAATAGGTTAGATACATTGACTTTCTATTCAAAAAATATTCGTTGATTCAATTAAAATAAATAAAATAAAACTCGCTATACCTGGCTCTGCATATTCATGCATTTATGCTCGTAGCCTATATCCGCATCCATAACCGTTTTTCATTTGTGTGTAGAAAGTGTGTGTAGAAAAAGCCACATACCCTACCATATTATATTACTTACACTAAAAAATACTAGACAATCTTATTTTTTTGCACATAAAGAAATAAAGAAGTCATTGCAATTGCCGGAAATACTAAGCCTACTAAAGGCACGAAAATAGAAGGTAAGTTTAAATCCGTCATGGAATAGGTGTCTCAATTCAAATTTACTATTTCTATCTAGTCGAAAAATATCTTAAGATTCTTATGATATAATTAAGTATATCTATTATAAGGAATATTGACTATTGTATTGTATTTTTTATTTTTAGTTTGAAAAATATTCTGTAAAAAAAATGAAAGGATAATAAGAAAATTCCAAAAAAGGAGAACTAATTAAAAAGATTTTATTTTGATTTTCCCATCCTCATGGCCTTTCTATCTTTCTAATCTAATTTGAAATTGGATTCAAAAGAAAGCGGTTAGAATTTACTTCCTGCATACATACTTCTCTAGAAGCGCATACAATAATGCGTGGTAAAGGCGGAAAAATAGTATATTCAATCAAAATCAAAGGGCAAATTATCTTACCTACTATAGATCCCCTACTACCCTCTTAGACTTTAAAAGGCGATATACCACCCAAAGAAAGGGTATGAAAATGCCGGGTGGAGTTAGCTTTTCGACGAAGACCTGTCCCGTGCAGCGAAGCCCTGTTAGTAAGACCCCCCGCAATAATGGATTATAGAAGAATATTATTCCAAATACTCCTCTGGACGCATATAGTAGCATTGCGATTCCGAATCTTTTTTATTTATGAATATGAACAGAAAAAATTCATTGTATCGTTGGGTCGGAGCGGAGGTTTGGTCCAGAAAAATTAGAAACAAAACGTCTACTCTACCGCATTGAAGTCTATAGCGCTGTATTTCCACGAAAGTATAATTCTTACCATCAGGATACGATCCTTTCTTTTGAACTAAACGTCTCTACGATGGGTCCAGGTTCTATGTCCAATCCCAAATCAAGGATTTCTCGCTCTTGATCGGAGTCATAAACTAAAAAAAAACTACCTTTTTATCCTTTTTCTCAAGGTTATAGAAAACTTCCTTATCTAGTTCTAGCATTTTGAAAAAAAAAAAAATGCTTCTTTTTTTACACACAGTTCGAGTCACTTGTTGACTCACGATTACGCCTGTTAAAAGTTTCAAACGTCCTCTTTTTTGAAATTGAAAGAGAGTCCTATAAAAAGGTCTAACTTCCAAACTATGTCTTTTTTCATTCATTCTCCTTTAGTTTTTTTTCTCTATCTAGAAGTGGAATAGAATAACCCGGTTGAAGGGTAATGATCATACGTCTGTAATGCATTGTATGGCCCAGAATAGGTCCTATTCTTCTACCTTTTCCAGGTAGTCGATGGCTATTCACAGCTACCACCTTAACACCAAAGAAGAGTTCGACCCAATGCTTTATTTCTGTCTTAGTGAATCCCGATTCGACATTAAAAGTATATTGATTCTTTCCCAATAAACGAAGACTTTTTTCTGTAAATACTGCGTATTTGATTCCATTATCATTATCATATGATAATACTATATTTTATTATTTTATTATTTTATTTGTATTTCTTTATTGTATTATACCTTAATATATATATTCTAGATATATAGAATAGACGAATCTCAATTTGTCAAGTCTCATGATCATATCATGATCTATTTTTATTCGGCTCAATCTTTTTTTTCTAAAAAAGATTGAGCCGAGTTTAATTGCAATCAATTAGAAGAATAAAGAAGAATTACTGCATTTCATAACTGATTTTTTTCTCTTTTTATTTCGTTTCTTTTTTATTTATACCTTCTTTATCTTTAGTTTTATCTAGTTAATCAATAGTATCTACCGGCTCGAACTCGAATTTGATCGCCTTCCATACTTCACAAGCTGCGGCTAGTTCAGGACTCCATTTGCAAGCTGCTCGGATA
>NW_028259461.1:3694415-3733721 GCF_056163025.1 Triticum urartu | reverse complement strand
AGGAATATAGGCGGAAACGTCTCCAGATTGAGTCTCAACTATTGGTAAAGCGGTCATACTTCCTTCGCCTAAAAGAGAATTTAATTTAGCGGCTCTTTCTAAAAGGCGTGAATGCAAATAAAAAACATCCCCTGGATAAGCCTCACGTCCGGGAGGTCTTCTTAATAGAAGGGACATTTGGCGATAAGCTTGTGCCTGTTTGGAGAGATCATCATAAATTATTAAAGTATGCCGTTCGCGGTACATAAAATACTCAGCCAGGGCTGCTCCCGTATAAGGAGCGAGGTATTGTAATGTAGCAGGTGAATCCGCCATTTCAGCTACTACAATAGTGTATTCCATGGCCCCCTCCTCATGGAAAGTAGTTACTACTTGAGCTACGGAGGATGCTCTTTGACCGATAGCTACATAAACACATATTACACCTTGCCCTTTTTGATTGAGAATTGTATCTGTGGCTACTGCTGTTTTGCCAGTCTGTCTGTCCCCAATAATTAACTCTCGCTGACCGCGCCCTATAGGGATCATCGAATCGATAGCAATAAGCCCTGTTTGAAGAGGTTCGTATACGGAACGCCTGGAAATTATACTTGGAGCAGGAGATTCAATTAAGCGAGATTCGGAAGCTATAATTTCGCCTTTCCCATCAATAGGTTTAGCCAGAGCATTTACAACACGACCCAAGTAAGCCTCACTCACGGGTATCTGAGCAATTCTTCCTGTTGCTTTTACAAAACTTCCCTCTTGTATCATCAACCCATCGCCCATTAATACAATCCCAACATTTTTGGATTCCAAATTCAGAGCAATACCCCTAGTACCTTCTGCAAATTCGACTAATTCACCTGACATTATTTCACCAAGACCTATAATACGAGCAATCCCATCCCCCACTTGAACTACGCGACCTATATTCTCAATCCCTACTTTCCTATTATATTGTTCAATACGTTCGCGGAGAATTTTATGAATTTCGTCGACTCGAAGGGTTGCCATTAGTGTTTCTTGACTCTTTTTTCGGAAGCAAGGGGAAAAATAATGCCTAAATTCTAAACGAAAGTAGAAGTTCAAGGCCTAATTAATTTAATTATTTCTTCCATTCCAGGGACCCGAGAATGCCAATATTAGCACGAATCGTACGGAAATGTAACTCGGTATTCAAACAACTATTCAGAGTTCCTAGAGCTCCTTGTACGGCCTGTTGGAAAACCCGCTGTCGGACCTGATTCATTGCCCTTTGTTTTTCAAAATAAAGGGTTTCGTTTTTAGACTTTTCCAATTGTTCCAAACTAATAGAAGTAGCATTAATCAAATTTGCTTTTTCTCGTTCTATCTCAGAGTATCCATTCATTCGATACTCATCCGCTTCTAGTTCGACTTTCTGTAATCGAATCCGAGCTTTTTCGAGTTGCTCAATGGTCCCTCTACGCAATTCTTCTGAATTTCGAATAGTACTCAAGATCCTCTGTTTTCGATTATCTAATAAATCTTTTAATGAAAGTAGATTATTTTGTAAGTTTACAACTTTTATGATCTCTTCCCGAACCAAACATGAATCTTTCGATTCATTTGGCTCTCACGCTCCTTTTTTTTTTTCTATAGCTATTTCCATATCTTTTTTTTAAGTAATGAGCCTATCCTCTATCTTCTTTTTTATGTTTATATTTCAATATACCGAAACCTATATAAGACTAGATAAATATTAAGAGGACTCTTCCGCCTAGATAAAAATATATCATGGTCAGCAAAGTTGTTTCTTTATTTTTATTTGCCCTCTAGTTAATAATTTCAATTTCATTAAGAAAAACTAACTAAATAAATGGAAAATGAAAATTAATAGAATTCTTTTTTATTTTTTTTTTCTTCAAATCCAAAAAATTTCTCTTTTTTATACATAGGTCGTCGATTCGGCATTGGTTAAAAAAGGGCAGGGTGCCCCCTTTTTTTTCTAGTAAATAGTTCAAACCATTTTATCGATATGAGTGTTCTATATCAGATAAATTTTACATTAGCTATTTCCCGTTTAAATTGGTACTAATACTAATATAGTTGTAGAAAGAGTACCTCTTTTTGCCTGGACTTCAAGCAGTTTAGCTTTAACCGTGTTAATGGTCTCACATTCTTGGTTTATAGAGAATCAAAGTTGATTTACCAATGAGTCGCGAAATGCTATGGTTCTTCCATATGATTTCTGAATTTATTCAGAAGTAATTCGTCGAGATCGTGCACCCTTTTCTTATTTATCCGAAAAATACTAAAAAATATTATAAAGTGCAGCCGGATAGATCCAATCTATTCTTGAAATAGACAACTCGCACACACTCCCTTTCCAAAAAAAATCAAAACACCAACCACTACAGTTAGATTTATTAGATTTGTTGCTAAAATATCGGTATTAAGCCCGAAACTGCCAGCGGATGGCCAGTGAGCTAAAAAAACGAAAGAATGGGTTACATTTTTCATATGCTCTCCTCTTATAGATAGGACGAACAAAGAACAAAGTTTTTCGATCACTTACTTCGCTCGCCCTTTTTTGATCGGTTTTTTTAATGCAAATAGATTCAATCTAGTAATTTCTTTTAGATTAAGTCTTACGTCTTGTTTGACCGGTGAAAGACTTCCTTTGTTGAAATGTTCTGTTCCCAAAATTCCTAAAATAAAAGGAAAAAACTTTCCACTTTCCTAAACTAAGGACGGGAAATAAGAAGGTGAGCATATCTTCTAAATTAATAATACTCAACTCAGCCCTTCCTAGAATGGGGTATTATCTGTCCCGATAAATAGATAATTCCAGGAGTAATAAATAGGAGTAAATTAAATAAAGTATTGATATAATTGGAATTGTGGAAGCAAATACCAATTTACTAAAAAAAGAAAAAAGTATCTAATCGAAATCGAAAGAATTTTTTTTTTAAGATTAAACAAAAGGGTTCGCAAATAAAAGCGCTAGTGCCACAACTAGTCCATAAATTGTTAAAGCTTCCATAAAAGCTAGACTAAGCAATAAAGTACCTCGTATTTTACCTTCTGCTTCTGGCTGTCTCGCAATACCTTCTACAGCTTGTCCTGCAGCAGTACCTTGACCAACTCCAGGTCCAATAGAAGCAAGCCCTACGGCCAATCCAGCAGCAATAACAGAAGCAGCAGCAATTAGTGGATTCATGGTGAGTAGTTCCTCGTGTCAAAAAAAAGAAATGGTTAAGGATACAATCAACCAATAAATTCTTACTTCTAAGCTCTATTGGGGAGAAGTAAAGTAACTAAAAAGTACAAATTGAAATCAAATTGAAATGATAATGTGAATTGTCCGAACTACATAGAAGGGAATTCCATATCCATATATCGGATTAGATAATGAATCTAACCTAGGAATATATAATATAATATCCTATATATATACATTTGTTTCTTCTATTTTGTTTGCATATTTTCTCATTTTCTATTGAATCGGATTCTAAAATCATTGCTTAAAGTGGAAACCTGCATAAAAGAGGACTCCACTTATAGACATTAAGGATATTATAGTATAGATCTAGCCTGACTCCACCCTCCTTAATGCATATATACTTTGAAAATTCCATAATATAGTCTATTCTATTCTCTCTCCTACAACTCTAGGCTATATATTCATACGCATTTCTAACTATTTTTTTGCAACCAAGCAGATTATCTGGAACCATGCATGAATTGAGCTAAGCTGCAAAAAAAAAAAATACTATTTCCAAAAAGAGTCAATTCAATGATGACCCTCCATGGATTCACCTATATAGGCTGCGGCTAATGTTGCAAAAATAAGAGCTTGAATACCGCTTGTAAATAATCCAAGAAACATGACCGGTATAGGGATTACTAAGGGGACTAAAGAAACAAGAACAACAACGACTAATTCATCCGCCAATATATTCCCGAAAAGTCGAAAGCTAAGCGATAATGGTTTTGTGAAATCTTCTAGGATGTTAATTGGTAAAAGGATTGGAGTTGGTTTAATATATTTCTCGAAATAGCTCAATCCTTTTTTGCTAAGACCAGCATAAAAATATGCCGCTGACGTGAGTAAAGCTAAAGCAACAGTAGTATTTATATCATTCGTGGGCGCTGCTAATTCCCCATGGGGTAACTCTATAATTTTCCAAGGTAAAAGAGCACCCGACCAATTCGAAACAAAAATAAAAAGGAACATAGTTCCAATAAAGGGAACCCAGGGACCATATTCTTCTCCAATCTGAGTTTTGCTCAAGTCTCGAATAAACTCAAGGACATATTCAAAAAAATTCTGACCGTCGGTCGGGATGGTTTGTGGATTCCGAACAGCTATGACAACTGAACCTAGCAAGATAGTAATTACGACCCAAGAAGTGATGAGTACTTGGGCATGAATTTGGAAACCTCCTATTTGCCAATAGAAGTGTTGGCCTACTTCTACACCCGATATATCGTATAACCCCTTGAGTGTTTTAATGGAACAAGGTATAATATTCATATTGTCCTCTGATAAAAATTGAACTTCAAAAAAGGAATTCTTTTGATTCAACCATCTCTTTCTCAACTCAGCAACTTGAAGTATTAATCTTATATTTAGGATACCAAGAAAGCACATCAGATCATAATATATATCAATACCCTCTAATATATATCAATATTCCCCTTCTTTTTTCTATGCAAAAAAAATTCTATGCAAAAAAAAAGATATAGTAAAGTAAGTGATTCCATAAATTTACGCAGTTGCCCAAGAATTCACTATATATTCTTAATCAACGATTTCTTATATAGAGAGAACGGCCCTCACAAATTGAAAATACTAATTTGTTAAGAATCAATCGAATTGAAGTCATAGTGTCATCGTTGGCTGGAATCGATATATTCGCGAGATCCGGGTCACAATTTGTATCGACTAAAGAAATAGTAGGAATCCCCAAAATGGCACATTCCCGAAGAGCTATATACTCTTTTTGCTGATCAAGGACGATCACAATGTCTGGCAATCTCGTCATATATTTGATCCCGCCGAGATACCTTTGCAAAGTAGATAATTTTCTCTTCAAGATTGCCACATCTCTTTTTGGGAGATGGTGGAATTTTCCCATTTTTTCTTCTGCTCTTAAGTCTCTAAATTGAGAAAGTCTAGTTTTCGTAATCGACCAATTCGTTAACATACCACTGAACCACTTTTTATTAACATAATGACAACGAGCCCTTATTGCAGCTGATGCTACTAAATCTGTTGCTCTTTTTTTGGTACCAACAATTAAGAAACTTTTTCCCTGACTTGCTGCATCAAAAACTAAATCACAAGCTTCTGATAAAAAACGAGCCGTTCTAGCGAGATTTATAATATGAGTACCTTTACGCTTTGCCGAAATGTAAGGGGCCATTTTAGGATTCCATTTCTTAATACCATGACCAAAATGAACTCCTGCTTCTATCATCTCTTTCAAATTAATGTTCCAATATCTTCTTGTCATTTTTTCCACACTTCCTTTTTTTTAATCCTACCATTCCATTACGGAATTTAGTTCTTTTTGAAGATTAAGAAAGATCCGAAATAGCTTGAAATAAATAATAATTGTTCCGAGAGAACCTTGTACTAAGATAAGAGTTGGCCATTGATACATGGTATAAACATAACCACCTTAATGAATTAACTGACTTGTTTTACTTATTAAAATAAAAATCTTAAAAATCTAAAATTTGACCTGTTAGTGTTCTAAGTTCAAAAGTCTAGTAAAGTAAAAAATATTTTTATGGGGGTTCTTATGTCTCATAAAAATTGTTTGTTACGTCAGAATCTGAAGAAACTAATTCTGTATGGAGAAACAAAAAATCTCTCATTTCCGACGCGAATAGATTTTTTTTTTTTATTTCGAAATAAAGGTTCTTGTCTTGTGGGGAACGATGCACAAATTTTTGGAATCCGGTACCAACAGGTATAATCCCCCCCAGAACTACGTTTTCTTTCAAGCCTTTCAACCAATCAATGCGACCTCGTAGGGCAGCTTTTGCTAAAACTCGAGCAGTTTCTTGAAAACTTGCTTCAGATATGAAACTTTGGGTATTCAGGGAAGCCCTTGTTATTCCCAATAAGATTGCCCGATAATAGATCGATTCATCCAAAGCTCGTCCTGCTCGTTCCGCTCGCAATAGTCCGATTAATTCCCCAGGCGAAAAAACATTAGACATTCCATCTTCGGAAACCCGCACTTTTGATGTTACTTGGCGTATAATAATCTCTATATGTCTATTATGGATCTGTACCCCTTGGGATCGATAAACCTTTTGGATTTTATTAACCAAAGAGATACGACTTTGGGCTATGGTTAGCTCAGCTCCAATCAAGAATCCCCAAGGGACCCCAAGAATTCTTGGTATACGCTCATTCCAATCCTCAATTCTCCTTTCGAGATTCGGGGATAATGAATCAATTGAACGCGCTTCAAAGATTTGTTCCACTTTTGGAAGACCTTGCGTTATGTCACTAGATCTCGATTTTTCATATATAAACGTAACTAACCTATCTCCCTTGTAAAGGATTTCTCCATAATGACCATTAACAGTTGCTCCTGTAGTGGCCAAATAAGGTTTAGCTGCTCTTATAACAAAGGAATTCATATTTACAATGAAAATTTGACCGGATTTTTTTATGTGCGATTTAAATAGACATACATTTTCACAAATAAATTGTCCAAGGTGAATTATTGCCAATGTCTCTTCCCAAGAATCATGATGGACAAAGTGACAATTCAAAAGGAATGGATCCAACATTATGTTACTATCGAAATTAGAAATCCTTTTATTTTCATCTATTAAAGAGTATTTAAGTTCTTGAAGTACTTGGAAGGTTTGTTTTAAATTGTCAACGAACAAATATTTTTTTAACAGGATTTTATTATGCGTTAGTAAATAGTAAGATGAAGAAAAATGCGATATACTAGCTACAATAGCGCCTAAGGGCCCAAAAATTTCTCGAATAGGAATTCTAGGATTCCATTCTTTTATCGCATTGGGATGTTTTGAATTCTTGAATAAACCAATTCGAGAACAGTTGGATGCCGACAAAATCATCAAAGAGTGGTATTCTTTATTTCGATTCAACAAAGTGCCAATAGCTTCTGGATGTTGGCTAAGTGATTCAATCTTCGCCTTGGAATAAAAAGAATTGATATTGGCGCGATCTAACCTATTATGGGGAATCGGTCCTGCACTTGTCCTACCATACCTTTTTCGTGTATACGAAATAGTGGACTTGACTAACTCAATTCTTAGGAAATCGCGAATAAGATCATTTGCTCTTACCTCAACAAGGGAAGCACCAGCCTTTTCTTTTTCTTCTTGTTCCCAATTCACTACTAAGCAAGTTCTAACAAATTGACTATTTGTGTGATAAATTCTTTGAGTTAACTTGCTATTTTCATGAGAAATAAAATTGACAAGTCGAATTTGGAGATTATTTTCTTCTTGCAAGAGATCCTGCGGGAAAAGTGTTGCTAAATTTCTTCCTTCGTCCATTTCATATGCCACTGTAGGGCGAACGGAAACAAAATACTTTTCCTTGCTCTTGAGAATTTTTTTCCGTTGAACATAGACCCAATTTTTCCTTTTTTTTGATTCCTTAGAATCTTTTTTTTGTCTTTCTGGCGGTATCAAACAGCCACCTAATATCTTATCCGCCTCTTCAGGAAAATGAATATCTCCGGAAAATATTTTGAGTTCCGTATGGCTTTTTTTTCTCTTCACTCGGACCAGTCCGCCTAGTCGACTTCTTGTATTTTTTGTGAGTTGTGTATTCACTCCAATAATACTATTGTCAAGTATCTTTAGGGATGAAGATCTCGGCAAGATATGAAGTTCTTGAAGAATGAAAAAAAACCGATCTACTTCTTTTTGGTATTTTAGACTAAATTCTTTTGTTCCTCGATGCTCAATCAAACCCTCTTTTTTTAAGATGGAATCTTCCTCTGGGCTCTCGTATTCGTCCTCTGAATCTTCTTCTGAGTCTTCCTCTAAAGTACCATATTTTTCCTCTGCGCTTTCCCCGGGGCTGCCATATTCGTCTTCTGAGTCTTCCTCTAGAGTTCCATATTCGTCCTCTTGGGTCCTATATTTGCTCTCTGGGCTCCCATATTCCTCTTCTGAGTCTTTCTCTAAAGTCCTATATTCGTTCTCTGGGTTCCCATATTCGTTTTCTGGGCTCCCATATTCGTCTTCTAGGGTTTCATATTCGTATTCGTCTTCTAGGATTCCATATTTAGATTCTTCTAGGGTTTCATATTCATATTCGTCCTCTCGGGTCCTGTATTCGTCTTCTAGGGTCTCATATTCCTCTTCTGAGTCTTCCGCTCGAGTCCTATATTCTTCTTCTAGGGTCCTATATCTAAATTTAACAATTCCTGAACCCTTTTTATCTTTTCTGTATCGGGGATCGTCAAAATAAGCAAAAATAGTATTTCTACGTAAAACACCCATAAGGGGGATTTCAATCGAAATCCCAAAACAGGATATTAGTTCTTTCTCTTGTTCTTGATGATATTGTAATGGAATGACGAACCTATTTCTTCGCTTTTTCGCCAACAAATCTGAATTATCTTGAAAAATAGAAGGATAGATAAAATTCCAATGGCCATTGGACATGATTCGATCCGACGTTGAATAATCAAGAATTTCCCTATCTTTTTTACCATAAGTATTCATTTGATCTTGATCCTTGTGGAGTGAAAAAGACGCTATACTGGATCTGCACATACTTACTGACAATATCCATAAATGGCTTGTTTTTGGTAATCGGCGAAGATTACCATATTGATATTCGGGCGCATGGTAAACATCAGTACTCCAGTGCATTTCGCCGTCTGATTCAGAATAAATATGCTTTTGTACCCTTTCTTTAAAATGTAAAGTGGACGTTCCGGCACGAATCTCCGCAATTACTTGTTCGGATTTTACATATTGATCATTTTGCACTAGAATCAAGCTTTTTGAGGGAATATTCACACTATATAGAATATCTTGACTCTGAATAGTTACATGCAAGTCTATATAACATAGAAAAGCAGGCTGCCCATGACGGGTACGTGTGGGGTGAACCAAATTCTCATTGAATTTTATTTTTCCATTCGAAGGGGATCGTACAAGGTCGGCAGTACCCCCTGTGAATACTCCGCCAGTATGAAAAGTTCTTAATGTTAGTTGAGTCCCTGGCTCCCCAATTGATTGACCTGCAATAATACCTACGGCTTCTCCCAATTCGACCAGATCACTATGAGTAGGACTCCGGCCATAGCATAATTGACAGATCCAAGAAGTGCTTCGGCAAGTAAAGGGGGTTCTAATATATATTGGTTGTGCTCGAAATGGTTGTGCTCGAAAGGCAGTTATGAATCGATTGACTAATCCAATTCCAATATCTTGATTTCGCGCGGCAATGCATCGTGAACCGATATATATATCGTCTGCTAATACACGACCAATTAGTGTTTGGACAAAAAGTTTTTCCGTCATCCCATTTTGAGGACTTACAGAAATACCTCGGATAGTACCACAATCTCTTCTACGCACAATAATATGTTGAACTACTTCAACAAGTCTACGTGTAAGATATCCAGCATCTGCTGTTCGCACAGCAGTATCTACAACCCCTTTGCGGGCTCCATAGCAGGAAATTATATATTCTGTCAAAGAAAGTCCCTCGCGTAAATTGCTTTGAATAGGTAAATCAATCATTTGTCCTTGAGGGTCCGACATTAATCCTCTCATACCTACTAATTGGTGTACTTGAGATGCATTTCCTCTGGCTCCTGAAAAAGACATTAGATAGACTGGATTAGAAGGATCCGTTATCCGAAAATTTGAATTCATTTCTTGTTTCAAATATTCACTTGTCGCATACCATATCTCAACAGATTGGCGTAATTTTTCTACCGCGTGTACAGCCCCATAATAATAGTGTTTCTCCAAAAGAAAACTCTGTTGTTCCGCGTCTTGGACTAACCATCCCTTAGAGGGTATTGTTAAAAGATCCTCGATTCCTAACGAAATCGATGTAGTAGTGGCTTGATGGAAGCCCAGAGTCTTTAGTTGATCCAGTATATGGGATGTATATCCCATTCCAAAATGATCTATTAATCTGCTAATAAGTCGTTTCATACCAGTTCCGTCTATCTCTTTATTATGAAAGACCAGATTGGCCCGTTCCGCCATACATAAGTACCCCCTTTTCGGCTGAGTAGGATTCGACAATTGCTGAGTAGGATTCGACAATGGGCCTGAGTCAGTGATTCGAAAATTTAATTAACTTAATTGCCTCAATCTCAATCTGGATTCGCGTGGCAAATAATGATGATACTAGGGAAATCGGAATGCCCCCCGAAAGGGGAGGGGCATCGCCGAATCTAACTTTCTTGTTTAGGTAGTGTATGAATAGGCCTGACTAAATCCTTGTATGGCTTCCTCTATTTCTCTATAAAAAGAAATATGACCAAGAGTGGTTCGAATGTATATCGAACGAATTTCTTTTTTTCTATTTCCCATTATTAGATAGTGGGCATAAATCTCATGATAAGTCCCCAAAGATTCATATTGAACTTCAATCGGAACTTCTCTTGACCCAATGACGCGTTGATCCAGGTTCCATCGTAGCCACAAGGGACTATCTAAACTGATTAGTTTTTGTCTATAAGCTCCCAGTGCATCATAAGAACTAGAAAAATGGGGTTCTTTATCTTTCCTATATTTAAAATTATTATTATTATTGTAATTTACTTTTAGATTTGGGTAGTTTCTGCAACTATTATATCTATTTGCACAAATACCTCGACGCTTTCCAATCGTTAATACATAAAGCCCGATAAGCATGTCTTGGGTTGGTACGCAAATAGGATCCCCAATAGCGGGAGATAAGAGATTCATATGAGAAAACATAAGTAAACGGGCTTCTGCCTGAGCTTCCAAGGATAAAGGTAGATGAACAGCCATTTGATCTCCATCAAAGTCCGCATTGAAACCCTTACACACTAATGGGTGTAAAGAAATAGTACGCCCCTCTACTAAAGTGGGTTGAAAGGCCTGTATGCCTAATCTATGCAGGGTAGGTGCTCTATTTAACAGTACAGGATGTCCCCGCATAACTTCTTGAAGTATTTCCCATACAATGGGTTCTTTTTCCCAAATTTTCCTTTTAGCAATCCTTACATTAGAAGTGGCGCGTTTCGTGATTAAATCGCGAATTACAAATAGCTGAAAAAGCTTTATTGCTATCTCTAGAGGTAATCCACATTGATGTAATGAAAGCGAAGGACCCACAACAATGACAGAACGCCCCGAGTAATCGACCCGTTTCCCAAGCAGAGTCTCGCGAAACCTTCCCTCTTTACCTTCAATTACATCTGAAAGTGATTTGTATACTTTATTGTGACCATCCCTCGTCGGTTGCCCGCGGGACCCACTATCAAGAAGTGTATCCACGGCTTCTTGTACCAATTTTTCCTGGCACATTACTAAATCTGCTGGCGCTAATTCACTTCTTTTTAATAGATAGGCAAGATTGTTGTTCCGACGGATAACTCTCTTATAAAGTTCATTAATGTCTGAAGTCACTACTTTATCTCCAGACCTATAAACAATAGGTCTCAATTCGGGAGGAAGAACCGGTAATAAGCACAAAACCATCCATTCTGGTTCTACATTTGTTTGAATAAAATGTTTCGCCAATTGCATGCGTCTAATCAAAAAAACTTTTCTTATTCGTCTTTTTCTATCTTCCCACTCATCTCCACTATACCCCTCGTCTTCTAATTCCTTCCATTCGACCAAAGAATTCTCTATAATAATTCGCAAATCCAAATCTGCTAATTGTTCTCTAATAGCACCTGCTCCTGTCGCAATTTCCCGATTTCGAAATGTTGCAAAGCCTGGGGTAGAAAAAAAGGGAGAAATGCTGTGGTTACAGGATGCAATTTCCTCTTCGAATAAACCTCGTAATCGTAAAAAAGTGGGTTTTTTAGTGCTGGGCCTAGCAAAAGAGAAATCGCCGTATACTAGGCCCTCCAACTTCTTAAGAGGTTTATCTAAAAGATTCGCGATATAACTAGGAAGACCTTTCAAATACCACACATGAGTCACGGGACATGCGAGTTTGATGTATCCCATTTGATATCTTCGTATCCGAGAATCCACAAATTCGACCCCGCATTTTTGGCAAAATCTTTCGTCTTCGTTTTCAGCTCCGCTCGCTCGAGAATTGCCACAAGCGCAAATCCCGCTTTTTATGGGTCCAAAGATTCTTTCGCAAAACAATCCATCTTTTTCTGGTTTATCGGTTTTATAATGAAAAGTAGAGGGCCTTGTGACTTCGCCAACGACTTCTCCATTAGGTAGGTTTTTGTTAGCCCAAGCCTTTATTTGTTGAGGGGAAACGAGTCCAATTTGAAGTTGTTGATGTTTATATTGGTCAATCATAAAATAGAAATAAGAAAAGAATTTATATTTATTCCGATCAAACTTCCTCCCTATTAACCTGGAAGTTCTTTTCAGATACAAGGAAATGATTCAGTTCTAGAGCCAAAGATCGTAGTTCTCGAACGAGCACTCGAAAAGATTCTGGAGGATCCTCATGATTAGGTATTCTTTTTCCCCAGATCGTAGCATTAAGTATTTCTTGGCGAGCTATAAGATGGTCAGATTTATAAGTAAGTATCTCTTGTAAAATATGAGCAACACCAAATCCTTCTAAAGCCCAAACTTCCATTTCTCCTACTCGTTGTCCCCCTTGCTTGGCTCTTCCTCTAACCGGTTGTTGTGTAACAAGTGAGTAGGGCCCAGTAGAACGCCCATGAATTTTCTCATCAACTTGATGAATTAATTTTAAGATATAGGACTTCCCTATTAGAACAGGTTGCTCAAAGGGGTCGCCTGTTCTTCCATCAAATATTCTGCTTTTTCCCGGGTACTCGGGTTCAAATACCCATGGATTTTTTGTTTCTTTACTGGCTTCATATAATTCTGAAAACACAAGTTTTCTTGAAGCCTCTTGCTCATATCTCTCATCAAAGGGTGCTATTCTATAATGTTTCTTTAGCAGATCCCCCGCTAATCCGAGCGAGCTTTCAAATATTTGTCCCACATTCATTCGGGAGGGTACTCCTAAGGGATTGAAGACCATATCAACGGGTGTTCCATCTTGCAAATAGGGCATATCTTGCCTAGGCAAAATTTTGGAAATGATCCCTTTATTCCCATGTCTTCCGGCTACTTTATCCCCAACTTTGATTTCACGTTTCTGTAAAATATATACACGAACCATTATGTCGAGCGGGTCCCTTTGGATCCATTTCACATCGATAACGCGCCCTCTTCCACCTATAGGTAATTTCAGAGAAGTTTCTTTTGAAGTGGAAACCTCAAGGCCAAATATGGCCCGTAATAATCCAGCTTCCGCGATATAAGATGATTCGCTCGCTATCTGAGGCGTTAATTTACCTACTAAAATATCACCAGTTTCTACCCAGGATCCCAACCTAACAACTCCATTTCTGTCCAAATTGCGGAGTAAATGTTCTTCTAGATGTGGTATTTCTTTAGTGATTTTTTCAGCGGAGCCCTGGCTTGTCGTATCCGTCTGAATTTCATATTTCCGGATGTGAAAAGAGGTATAAATATCTTCATATACCAAACGTTCGCTAATTAGTACTGCGTCTTCAAAATTGTAACCTTCCCATGGCATATAAGCTACTAATACGTTTTTTCCTAAAGCAAGTTCGCCCCCAATTGTAGCAGCTCCTTCTGCTAAAATTTGTCCTTTTTTAATGGATTTACCCCGTGGAACCCGGGGTTTTTGGTGCATACAAGTATTTTTGTTAGAGCGACGGTGGTTAACTAAAGGAATACTTATAGTCTTCCCACTACTTGATAAAAGTATCTTATGACTATCAGTAGAAATGATCTTTCCCTCGCGTTCGGCTATAATGGAAACCCTCGAATCTAGAGCTGTTTGGCGTTCCAATCCAGTTCCAACAATGCATTTCTCGGACCGAGAAAGCGGAACTGCTTGGCGCTGCATATTAGAACTCATTAAAGCCCGATTCGCATCATTGTGCTCAATAAAAGGAATGAGAGAACCCCCAATAGAAAAATATTGGAAAGGAAAAATACTTCTAACATGAATCTGTTCCCATGCAATAGTCAAGAATTCTTGACGGTATCTAGCCGGAACAACCTGTTCTTCCTGAATACCTTGATTCAAGGACAAAGAATTTCCTGCTGCTATCATATAATATTCATCTCTATTTGGTGATAGATAAACCACCTGTCTCTCTTTTTTTTCTTTTGCTTTCTCAGCAGATATTTCATAAAACGGACTCTCTATGGATCCCCACAAGTGATCAATTCTCGCATGAATTGTTAAGGATCCAGTAAGTCCAACATTGATTCCTTCAGACGTGTCAATTGGACAAATACGCCCATAGTGACTCGGATGAATATCTCGGCTCCGAAAACTTGCGGTTCTCCCCGTCAACCCTCCAGGACCTAAACAACTCACTTTTCGCCCATGAACAGTTTGTGTCAATGGATTCGTTTGATCAAAAACTTGAGATAACGGGTATGTGCCAAAAAAGGTCTCATAAGTAGTTATTAATAAAATTGAAGTTGAAGTTGGAGTTACCAAAGTTTGGGGAGTCGGTTTCGATTGACGTATGAATACTCTACGAATAGTTTTTTGAACTGCATGTTGTAAACGACCAAGAGCCAATCCGAATTGATCTTGTAACAGATCCGCAACCGAACGAATACGTTTATTTTTCAAGTGATTCATATCGTCATCGTCAAGTATACCCGTTCCAAATTTCATTCCAATCAAATGATCCGTAGCGGCCAATACATCTCGTGGTAACAAGAATGTATTGTTCTGAGGAATATCAAGATTAAGTCTCCGATTCATATTTCGTCGACCAATCCTTCCTAATTCACATTTTTGTTGAAAAAATTTCTTTTGTAATTCCTCGCATAAGGACTCCGAAAATACCAGGTCCCCACCTACACAAGCAAATTGTTGATAAAACTCCAAAATAGCTTTTTCTTTTGACTCAATCCTCTTCTTCTCTTTAGCATTCGGGAAAGACAAGAAAATTTCAGGGTAGGAAACATTATCCAGAATTTCTCTTAGATTCGAACCCATAGCTGATGATAGAACTAGAATAGATATCTTTTGTTTCCTCTACTCACGCGAGCCCATATCCTTTCTTTTTTATCAATTGCTAATTCCGATCTCCCCCCCCAATCTGATATTATAGTGCCAGTGTAGATAGAAATTCCCTTATGATCTAATTCCGAGCGGTAGTAAATACCAGGACTTAGCAATATTTGATTGATCACAATTCGGTATATTCCATTTATAATAAAGGTTCCTAAGGAATTCATTATAGGAATGTTTCCGATAGAAATGGTTTGCTTTTGCACATCGAAACCAAAAATTAATCTCGCAGATACATATAATTCGGAAGAATAGGTGAGTGATTCATACACAGCATCTCTTTCTTTTATCGAGGGTTCTAGCAGTTGATATCCTTTCGCAAATAATTGAAATGCAATTTCGTGATCTGGATCTTTAATTGTTGGAAACTTGTCAAGTTCTTCTGCCAAGGCTTGATTAATGAACCTACAAAATCCCTCGAATTGGATCTGACTAAATCCGGGTATTGTGGACATTCCCTCGTTTCCATTCCGGAGCATCTTAATCTTAAGTTTCCTGTTTATCAAAGAAAAATTCCATTATCAGCTCACTCTTCATCAATCCCTATGGATCGATCTAGCAATCATGGAATCTATATTCTGTTTACTGAATCAATCACATGAAATTCTAGGGAACTCCACATACGTATTTCATATATGTATTTCATACATATGAATAGAGACCATTTGGACGAAAGTTCGAGTTTGCCAGGGGTACAAATGAAATGAAAATGAATTGATAAAACATTCCTACAAAAAAAATTCTGCCACTTATACTTTATGTTATGATATTCTAATCAGATTGGATGGCAAAGATTTCTCATTTTATCTCCTTTCTATGAATGTAATAAAGCCGTAATATAATATACTAGAAAGTTTGACTTTACTTCGATTTAGAATAGCGTGCTTACTTTAATTTCTCAAAATAATTTGAGGGTTCTTTTTTATTTCGGATCGGAGTAGTATAATTGCTAGAAAATTCAGTATTTCATTGTGGAATTCTAAAATAAAGTAAGTCCCTTTTTTAAGTACATGCCAATCTAGTTATCCACCTCTCCCCATATCCATGCTTTTCTTTTATCGTAATTTCACTTGGGTACGCCAAGATAGTCAGGTTATACTCTATATCAGAGCAAATTTCCTTTTTTTATTCAAGATATTTAATTTAATACTTTGAAAAATTAAAGCATGATTCCCCATAGAGATATGTACATAAAGGGGATCTTTGGATAATAATGCTGTTCGGACCTAAAGTTTACCTATACACGGATTAAGCATAAAGCCATAATATTTTATTATGCCATTGAAGGGGGGGGAGATAATACCGATTTAAGAGTAGTTCACTACTGCAATAAAAAAAAGAGAATTCTAGTTAACGGTTCCAATTTATTCTGAATTTTGCAGCCTGTGAATAGAAATCCACTTTTTCTTCTTTTTCATCTCAATAGAAAGAAATGGGAAGTTTTATTGTGTTAACAATGTATGTTTTAAGATAGAATCTATCGAGGAGAATAATAGAAACTGGATCAAAAAAAGCAGGAATAGATTTTTTGAAAAAGATTGGAAAAAAGTAAGTAGAATTATATTCAAAATAAAAGGGGCTTTTCGTAAGAAAACGTGGATGAATACTTGCTGTTTTCTAGATTTTTGATCGGATTTTTTGGCGGCATGGCCAAGCGGTAAGGCAGGGGACTGCAAATCCTTTATCCCCAGTTCAAATCTGGGTGCCGCCTGATCAATAAAATACTTAGGTTTTTTTTATAGTGCTGATCGAATTCGATAAATTTTTACTTCGCATAAGTTCGGGCAAGAGAGTAACTGGGCCTGCCGATACTGGGTTTAGAGAAACCATACCATAGTTCTATCCTCAAACTAGGGTTAGGGTTTGTTTTGACGGTAGTGGCCAAAATGGTTATCAATAGGGGTGAGGTAGTGTTTCCTTATTCTTTTATTATATGAATTTGAATTGGTTCTTAATTGAGATTCGATTTGATAATTTTAAAATACGAGGATAAGATGTCAGAAATCTTGGTATCCAAAGAAAGGTCCCTAAGGGGCATTCTTTTTTTTTTTCAATCTAAGATTCAAGAAGGGACTCCACGAAAGAATATCAAGACTTACTAATTATTATACATTTTTTTATCGTACATCTTATGTTACCTACATACACTAAAGTAAGGACTACTTAATTCTAACGAGAATCAGATTAAATAGGTCGATCAAAAATCAATTTAGGAGTTGTATTATGGATAAAATCTCTTCATTCTTTCATAGAATGATACAAAGCAAGGCTGCAGGGTTTAGGTCAAAAATAAACATTAGGTAAGGTAGGTATCCAATAAATATTTATCTATCGATAATTTTATGGTATATTCGGGCGTCCTTTGCTTAAAAAAAAAAAAAGAGTAACAAAAGGAATAAAAAATCTTCCTATTCCCGCTTCTTCTATTCAGGACATCATTCCCGTACTCTTTCTTTTTTAAGGAAAAAAGGGCTATAGTATCTCGTATTTTTAATGCTCTCTAATTCTACCAGAATTCCTATAAGAATTTGTTAGGAGTAAATTCCTTGAACTGATTGATCCATGGCCTTAGGGCGGAATCCCTTTTTGACTCTGTACCCTTGATTCCACTATGATTATTGATCAATAGTAGAATAATCCCTTCATAGAAATAGGAGACATAATTTAGATGGATATAGTAAGTCTCGCTTGGGCTGCTTTAATGGTAGTCTTTACATTTTCTCTTTCACTAGTAGTATGGGGAAGGAGTGGACTCTAGGGATACTACTAATTGATTAAGTAATCAAATTGTTGTATCAATTCTTTTCTTTAATGGATCATTTTGCATTAATCATTTTGTCAAACGTTATTCTTTAATCTTTTTCTTTAGTTTTGTTTCACTCCTGTAAGAAACTCTTGTATTGTAAGTTGTAATGTAAGAAAGAGCCATTATACCAATTCAGAATTTCTACTAGAAATGACGAATGGTTAAAAAAAGTTCTATACATAAGAAAATTAGACTTTCTTCCACGGAACTATTCACGGCATATCACACATTTTCCATTTCCTTTTACTTTTTACTATAGTCTATTCTTCATATTATTTTTCTTTCCTTCCATGGATTCTTTGGTCAAGAATTGTCTTAGATTTTTTTATTTTGACCTGATTGAAATTAAGTGGATGCAATGAAAAAAGAAATTGAATTAGACTACTTAACTATTTCAATCTACTAATCTATTCTATGTAGATTCAAAGATAATATAATAGAAAGAATCTAAAGTGTCGTAGAAAAAACTATATGTAGTTCTTTCTACCACACTTTAAGATTCCAACCAGATCCTTTCATTTAAGACTTGGATTTTTTTTATTTAATCCCTTTTTAATTTCTTCAATGATTAATTGGAATTCCAATTAATTATTTTGGCTGACTGTTTTTACATAAATAATAAGTAAAAAAGAAGTAGGAACTAGAATGAACAGTGCAGTAGCAATAAATGCGAGAATATTGACTTCCATAACCTCTTTATTTTTTATTTTCACAATAACTCGGGATGTAATCCCATGGAGAGGAAAAAGGGGTATCTTGTAAATTCAAGGGTAGGGCTTGCATTCTGATAATACTGAATCAATTCAATATTATGAATATCGGATCTATCAAATCAATTCATGGATGAGAGTTATATTTCACGGATGAGAGTTATATAGTATAACATAGGAAGATCCTCTATCCACACTAAGACCAAAATGGGTTTTTTGATTGGATTAGGAATTCCCTCTTTTTTAATCCTTTTCTACTTTTTCTTTTCTATATCTCTAACCCACGAGCTTTCTTAATCTTATACTTTCTTAATCTTATACAATTTCCCTTCCTTTTTCTTATAGTTATACATACAATTATGTATGTATTATATGACCAACTTTCACTTTCTATGGGTCACATAGACATCCAAATAAGCAGTAGAAGTGAGATGGGGAAAAGAGGTCTGAAATAAAAAGGGAATACGATTTATGTATGGATTCCGGTAAAATACCGGTACTCTATTCCATAAGAGTGGAATAGGAAATTAAGATGAGGATGGTATCATCATAAAGAAAGATAGAGTAATATAATATCCTAAATTCTACTAATCCACATATCGTATGTGTGTCTTTCTTTATCGATTGGGAGTAGTGAAAAAAAATTCCTATATGCCCTCCCTCCCTCTTTAATGAGAGATGCAAAATAAAAAAGTGAAGTAAGGGTGCCCTGTGGGTATTTGATCTTGCTCCCTGCCCCTTTTTTTCATGGAAAAAGGAAATATCAATTTCTCCATTCATTGAACCCTAGTTCGGGACTGACGGGGCTCGAACCCGCAGCTTCCGCCTTGACAGGGCGGTGCTCTGACCAATTGAACTACAATCCCCGCGGGGTGTATGGCATACCCATTCTTAAATAGAACCATAAGAAGATTCGATTCGTCTTTCGTACTCTAAGAAATAGACGAATCATATACTACATACCCACATATTATATTATACGTGGGTATAGTGAGAGTGACATAACTAGTATGTCGTGATTTTTTATCACTAAAAATGGATAATAATCCAGCCTTCAATAAGAAAAACTCTTTTGTTTGTAAGAAAGGAATGAGAGAGATATGGATTAGAAAAAAAAATTTCCCTTTTTTCTTTATCTTTTATTTCTATAGATCAGACATTTTATTTTATGGAAGAAAAACAAAAGGATTTAGTTCATACTCACGAAGCCCTAGATTTTTGGTTTGGGCCGAGCTGGATTTGAACCAGCGTAGACATTGTCAACGAATTTACAGTCCGTCCCCATTAACCACTCGGGCATCGACCCAGGAAGAATTTATTCTAGGGTTTTTGCTAATCTATGATTAACCTCCTTTCATAATACTCCCTACCCCCAGGGGAAGTCGAATCCCCGCTGCCTCCTTGAAAGAGAGATGTCCTGAACCACTAGACGATAGGGGCATCACTAGACGATAGGGCCATATACAACCGCTCGTGATTATACTATAATCATAGTATGAGCAGTTTTTTGGAATTGTCAATATACTCGAAAAGTATAAATAGATCCAAAGCAAAGAGTTTTTCCAACTTTTCTGTTATGTTTTCATCTAGGATTTTTTTTAGTTGATCGTTATAGATTAATTCTCCGTGCTTCATTTAGTGTTCATACCAAAAATGCATCCATCCCGCACTAAGTCATAAAATTCTCTAAAAATATAGAGAAAGTTTCAAAAACAAAGAAAAAAGTGAATCAATTTAGTAGAAAAGTACTCTATCAGATTCGAACCAACGACTTACGTCTTAGCACGAGATTACTCTACCACTAATTTAAAAAGCCCTTTATCGGAT
This sequence comes from Triticum urartu, assembly GCF_056163025.1. Taxonomy (NCBI): domain Eukaryota; kingdom Viridiplantae; phylum Streptophyta; class Magnoliopsida; order Poales; family Poaceae; genus Triticum; species Triticum urartu. The sequence continues at coordinate 3,713,140 of NW_028259461.1, read as the reverse complement.
TTGAACCGATGACTTATGCCTTACCATGGCATTACTCTACCACTGAGTTAAAAGGGCTTTTTATTTAATTCAAAAATTAGCCACTTGGATTTCCCATTATGGGTCTACTGCATAATGTACATATTATATATATAATATATAGAGATAGAGAGAGAGACATTATGTAGAGATTGTATATGTATATATCGATATCTTGAGAGCTCAAAATAAAATTAATAAAAAAAAACATACCCTACATAACATATCCAACTCTTCTTGGTTCAGGGTTTTCCGTTTCCGAAGACTAGTAAAATAGGCGGATTCTGGAACCCCAAGGATTCAACGGTATATGGATATGGAAAATATAAGATTTCCGATCCTAGCGGGAAAAGGCGGGGAACAGATACCCAATAGGATATAGGATCCTTGGGAGGAACTTTTGGTAATGGCCTTGATCCTCTATGCTATTTTTTATGTGTTCTTAGTTCTATTGAACTTTTTGCATTCTTTTAAACAAGAATCTAATAAACTAGAATTGAGTCAGTGGAAAAAAGGAGAGAGAGGAAAGTGTTAAATGGAGAGAGTCGACTAATCAGAGACTTTTAGGATCTTCTTTACATCAGGTAAATCTGTCGGCCCTGTCCGTTTTTTTCTTTAAGTTACGACTCTTTGCTGCTTACTTCTATCAAGCCATAGGGAAAGTCTATGATGAATTTGGAAAACTCATCTCACTCTTACTCTATGGCTCGGACTTAATGGGGGAAGAAAACATCTTCCATAATTTCTTTTTTGTTCAATTCTGGACAAAAAAGAAAAGGAAAAAAGGAATTTATAGGGACAGTGTTACCCCCTATATCCCCTAGTTTATATTGTAGGAATAATAAAACAATTTAGCAGTCTGACACACTTACGTCCTTGCAAAGTAAATAATTATTATTGTAGTCGTAACCGTAGAATAGGATCCTAATCAAAATAAATACATTTGGTTCAGGCGCTATTAGCATGGTAAGAAAAGATTTTTTTTACAGACCAGAGGGGCTATCTAAATCCTAAAGTAAAGGCGAGCGATCGAAGTAGAAGTACCAACGGCTCAGTGTCATGAACCTTCTCCATCTGATTCAATAAGGGGGAATTAGCCTTCTTGTCAAATGGCTATCCTTGACAAAGGGTACCATTTATACCATAATCTACAATGTAGCGGGTATAGTTTAGTGGTAAAAGTGTGATTCGTTCTATTAATAACTGAATTTGAAATGATATACTTAAGGCATCCTTAAGTTTTTTATTTTTATATTCCGATGAAAACTTTAGTTCTTATAAAGGATTAAATCCTTTTCCTCTCAATAGCATATTGAGGAAGAATATACATTCTGGCGATTTGTATCCAAAGACTAATTTAAATTGCATCCAAAATAAAAATAGGATTATGAGTACAGAGTCGCGAAGCATAATTTTGCATTGGATTAAGTATTCCAATTTTGAAAATATGAGTAAAGGATCTATGGATGAAGATACAAAAAAGTTGATTTCCAATCGTAACTAAATCTTCTTAAAATAAGGAATAAGGAAGCCAAATAGCTAAAAAACGATAGTTTTGGTTTACTAGAACCATCCGCATATTGTTTCAGCTCGGTGGAAACCCAATTCTTTTCCTCAGGATCTCTTGAATGAAATTAGGGAACGAAGTAAGTAGATTAGATGAATTTAGATAGAATTTCTATCTCCTACTCTATAAGGATCATCTAGAAAGCGGAGAGCTTTGGTTCCATTCAAATAGAAAAGCTGACATAGATGTTAAGTGGTGAGAATATCCATAAAGGAGCCGAATGAAATCAAAATTTCATGTTCGGTTTTGAATTAGAGACGTTAAAAATAATCAACCAACGTCGACTATAACCCCTAGCCTTCCAAGCTAACGATGCGGGTTCGATTCCCGCTACCCGCTCCATTCTGTATAAAAGGAGTATTCTATTTGTCTAGACATGTTAGAGGCTTGTATTCAAGCCTTTTTTGTCCACCAGTTTCTGGTACTCCAGAGCGGAGTAGAGCAGTTTGGTAGCTCACGAGGCTCATAACCTTGAGGTCACGGGTTCGATTCCCGTCTCCGCACTTAGCAGTCTGTATAAAAGGACTATTCTATTTCTCTAGATATGTATGGTAGAGGGGCGTATCCAACCCTTTTTTATTCATTAGTTCCCGGCCCTAGAGGGCAAAATTGAGCAGTTTGCGAAGTCACTTGCCTTCAAAAAAAGAAGGCGCAAGGCCTCTCCCTACCCTGCAGAAAATAAAAATGAAACGAAAGGGACAGTCTACCTCTCCCTTCCCTTTAAAAAAAGTTTGCCCGTTGTTTGTCTCAGTTAATACCCAATTTTTGGAGCTCTGTTGGCGAGTTCTATTTCTGCCTCTGGAGCGCCCTCTTTTTTGAGTGGGATGCAAAGGAAGGGTAAGATAGTAAGGGATACGGCACTAGACTAACACCTAATTAATACTTAATTTAATATAAGTAGTTAAACAGTTAACTAGACTAAACTTTTTATCATAGTACTTTGATAAATTAAGCGGGCGAGCGGCGGGAATCGAACCCGTATCTTCTCCTTGGCAAGGAGATATTTTACCATTGAACTACGCTCGCTACGGTATATATTTTATAGCGTATATCCGCCTGGGTCGACCTTCTATGTCTGGGTCGACCGTTTCATTTCATTTTCTATTATATTAGAGTTTTCCTTTTTTTATTATCTGTCAATGAATATTCTAATGGGAATGGAATTTCATAATACTGAAAGAGAAGAGCTAGCAATTCGGAACGCAAATTGCGTTTTAATACGTCTCACTATTCTAATTTTTTAGAAGAAATGGCCTTTATTATTTCTTTTTTATGGGGTTAATAAATATTAACCAAATTTCATTTAAGAAATGAGAGAATTCAGAATAGCTACGAGAAAGACTAGTCCAATCCATAATGATGTACCGGAAAATACAACATTTTTATTATTTGACCAACCATCAGGAGAAGCAAATACAAGGGGTACACTAATTACTAAGACTGAGGAAGTCGCAATTAATGCAAAAACAGCTAATTGGAAAGCAATAGTCATATTTCTAATCCTCCAAGCTACCATCAAATAAAGTTGACTACATATTTGATCCCTCACTTAAACCAAAATTGTAAAAAAATACAAGAAGTAGGAGGGGTTTAATCATGAATCCATTGATTCTTCTCTTTAATTCAAATTTATTACTTAAACCGCTTTTTTATTTGGATATGGGGGTGAGAAGAGATTATTTACTCTTTATTTCACAAGCGGGTATAGCGGATCCTGTATCCGTGTATACAGTATACAGAGATATATCGAAAAGGAACTTGTATCTGATATCTTTCTAGAGGCTAATAAATCTTTTTATTTTTTATATGGCTATGTTCTATTTGTAGGAGTAAAATAAGGATTAGGCTGTGGAGAGATGGCTGAGTGGTTGATAGCTCCGGTCTTGAAAACCGGTATAGTTCTAGGAACTATCGAGGGTTCGAATCCCTCTCTCTCCTTTTGCTTATTGAATACGTTTGTTTCTTTCATTTTTATTTATTTTTTTTTTCTGTCCCTTATCTTTCTTTCATAAAAAGGAATGAATGGCTCGGCTAGATGGAATAACCGAGCCAGAACAGAAAAAAAGTAGAACAGGTATAAATAAGAAAATCTTAGTTAAGAGGGTTCATGTAAAGAACAGGTTCCAAATCACGATCGATTCCCTTTTCAAAACCTGCTGCAGCAGCTCGGGCTCTTCCTGCATGCCATAAATGGCCCACAAAAAAGAAGAATCCTAGAACAAAATGAGAAGTTGATAACCAACTTCTAGGAGAGACATAATTAACTGCATTGATCTCGGTAGCTACGCCACCCACGGAATTTAAAGAGCCTAAAGGAGCGTGGGTCATATATTCTGCTGAGCGTCGTTCTTGCCAAGGTTGTATGTCTTTTTTCAACCTACTCAAGTCCAAACCGTTGGGGCCCCTTAGAGGTTCTAACCATGGAGCACGAAGGTCCCAAAAACGCATAGTTTCCCCTCCAAAGATAACCTCCCCAGTTGGGGAACGCATTAGATATTTACCTAAACCTGTGGGTCCTTGAGCGGATCCCACATTAGCTCCAAGACGCTGGTCTCTAACTAGAAAAGTAAATGCTTGAGCTTGAGAAGCTTCTGGCCCGGTGGGTCCATAAAACTCACTCGGATAAGCTGTATTATTGAACCATACAAAACAACAAGCGATAAAACCAAAGACAGATAAAGCAGCTAAACTATAAGACAAGTAAGCTTCTCCAGACCATACAAATGCACGGCGAGCCCATGCGAAGGGTTTGGTTAAAATATGCCAAATTCCGCCAAATACACAAATAAAACCCAACCATACATGCCCACCAATTATATCTTCTAAATCATCTACACTAACAATCCACCCTTCTCCACCAAAAGGAGATTTTAGTAAATAACCAAATATAACACTGGGACTAAGGGTCAAATTGGTAATTTTTCTTACATCTCCCCCCCCAGGGGCCCAGGTATCATATACACCGCCAAAATAAAGAGCCTTGAGTACTAGAAGAAAAGCACCTAGACCTAACAAAATTAAGTGAATACCCAAAATTGTAGTCATTTTATTTCTATCTTTCCAGACATAACCAAAGAATGGAAAAGATTCCTCAAGAGTCTCGGGTCCCAGAAGCGCGTGATAAATGCCACCGAAGCCTAAGACTGCGGAGGAAATTAGGTGAAGTACGCCAGATACAAAGTACGGAAAAGTATCTAGAACTTCCCCCCCTGGCCCTACTCCCCAACCTAGAGTAGCTAAGTGTGGAAGTAAAATCAACCCTTGTTCATACATGGGCTTTTCTGGTACGAAATGGGCCACTTCAAATAGGTTCATTGCTCCGGCCCAGAATACGATTAATCCGGCATGAGCTACATGAGCTCCAAGCAGTTTACCGGACAAATTGATAAGTCTGGCATTCCCAGCCCACCAAGCAAAGCCGGTGGTTTCTTGGTCACGACCAGCTAAAACGAAAGTTCCATTAAAGAGCGTTTCCACGTGGTAGAACCTCCTCAGGGAATATAAGATTTTCATGAGGCTGATCCTGAGCTGCCATCCACGCACGAATACCCTCGTTTAAAAGAATATTTTTGGTGTAGAAAGTCTCAAATTCAGGATCTTCCGCTGCACGGATTTCCTGGGAAACAAAGTCATAGGCACGTAAGTTCAGAGCCAAGCCAACTACGCCAATAGCACTCATCCATAAACCGGTGACGGGTACAAATAGCATAAAGAAATGTAACCAACGTTTATTGGAAAAAGCAACACCAAAGATTTGGGACCAAAAGCGGTTAGCAGTGACCATTGAATAAGTTTCTTCAGCTTGAGTTGGGTTAAAAGCACGGAAGGTATTTGCACCATCACCGTCCTCAAATAGAGTGTTTTCTACGGTCGCTCCATGAATAGCGCATAGCAGAGCCGCACCTAATACTCCGGCAACTCCCATCATATGAAATGGGTTCAACGTCCAATTATGAAATCCTTGGAAGAAAAGGATGAATCGAAATATCGCTGCTACGCCAAAACTCGGCGCAAAGAACCAACCAGATTGCCCCAGTGGATAAATAAGGAATACAGAAACAAAAACAGCAATTGGACCAGAGAATGAGATTGCATTATAAGGCCGCAATTGAACAGACCGAGCAAGTTCAAATTGGCGTAACATGAAACCTATTAGTGCAAAAGCCCCGTGGAGAGCTACAAAAGTCCATAGACCGCCTAATTGACACCAACGAGTAAAATCTCCTTGTGCTTCGGGCCCCCATAGTAGCAACAAAGAGTGTGCTAAACTATTGGCAGGGGTAGAAACTGCTGCGGTTAAGAAATTACAACCTTCCAAATAGGAACTAGCCAATCCATGGGTATACCAAGAAGTTACAAAAGTTGTCCCTGTAAACCAACCCCCTAAAGCGAAATAAGCACAAGGAAAGAGCAATAGGCCAGACCATCCTACAAAAACGAAACGGTCCCTTCGTAACCAGTCATCCATAGTATCAAATAGATCATTTTCTTCTTTAGGAATTCTACCAAGGGCTATAGTCATAGTGATCCTCCTATTCAATTACTTCAACCATTTCCGAGCACCTCATATCACTTTCCAAGGCATATGATAGTTTTATTATCTGTGGACGATTTCTTTCTCGTTCAATGCCCTTTTTCAATGGTCTCGAAGAGAGAAATTTCCCATTTTTATCTATGGAGTCACAGTCACAACCGAGGTCGTGGTAAATCCATGAATTTGATTCGATTTGTTTTTCTTATACTATTTATTTGTTTTTCTTATACTATAGAAATAGAAATAAATTGTTTTTCTTATACTATAGAAAGAAATAAACCTTTGAATTCAGCATTATTCCAAGACTCCTATTTCAAAGTCTATCTTTTAAGGGAAAAATGCAAATAAAAGTAACCCTTCTTTTCCCATTCCCTCTCTATTGCATGGGTGGAAGAACTAAAATAATAGAGGATTCTGAAAAAAAAAAATGGACCTTCGAAATCCAATTTTATGTGTAGCGCAAAGGAGTTGCGATTTCTTCTTATTCCTATAGAACCTAGTAACAAGAATATGAAATCGTAAATAGCGAAAAATTCTTGTCTTGCGCGGTCTAAGTCTAAGGAAATAAAAAAAATTCGCTTATACAATTTCATCTACATCGAATTTATATATCAGAATAGCGGATAGAGGCATCATTAAAGGAGTCAGGTCTACTTACTTTATGCTTCTTTCCAATTTTATGGTGGATTTGATAAGAACCCTTTTTGCTTTCTTGATAAATAATCGACAAAAAAAGCGTTTTTTTTTATATAACCTGCTTGTTTTATTATAATTATAACAAGTCCTATATGGAAATGCCCGCTAAAGAGAAAATCTATTTGATTGTCTCTCGGCCAATATCGATTTTTAGAAAGAAAAAACAAGAATTTTCTTCTTTTTTTATTAACATTAAGAAAAAAGAATATAATTAAAATGGAATTGGCAATATAATTTTTATAGACTTTTGAAAGAAAAAAAAGGGGTTTTTTGCAACCGTTATTTCTTATTTCTTGCCTATATCATATCACGGAAACCTTTCGCTTTGGAACGTGGAGAGATGGCTGAGTGGACTAAAGCGGCGGGATTGCTAATCCGTTGTACAATTTTTTTGTACCGAGGGTTCGAATCCCTCTCTTTCCGCTCCCTTGGATCATTTGGGACTTTCGAATTGGAAAGAATTCTGACCCCCGGATTTTCTCATAGATAAATGTACGAAACAAATCCAATAAGAAAAAAAAAAACTGAATTTTTACTCCTCGCGTCCAGGATTCCGTCCTGGGTCATTAGATAAGAATCCAAAGATAAAGAGTGAAACAAAGAATATCACTACTGTATAAACAAAAAGTTTGAGAGTAAGCATTACATAATCTCCAAGATTTTTTTTTTAAGGAATAGATTACCAGTTTTTCCTTACCACACGGATCCACTAGGATGGTTTTTTTTTATACCTAAAAATGCAAAAAAGAATTCTTGAAAAAAATTGCAAGAATTCTTTTATAATAAGCACTCTTATCAATAGCAAAAATAGGGTTAGGTGGTTAGGTATTGTGTAGGTACCTTTAGGTACCTGCTCAACCTAGGTGCAGGGGAGTAGAAAGGCTGATCCAAATTTATTGCTGTAGCTACCCATTCAATGTAGAAGAATTTAAATTTTAGAATCGAAGGTTCATAATATAAAAATATAAAACTTCTCGGCTTTTACCCATTTTTAAAATTTTTTTGGAATGAACACATCATTCAATTTGGCATACAGAGTACTAAAGATTTCATCGAAAACTTACAGCAGCTTGCCAAACAAAGGCTAATAGAAAAAAGAATAGAGGTATAACAGGCATAATATCCACGATTGGATTGAAAATAGCATAAGCTTCGGGTAATTTGGCAAGAAAAAACTAGTAGGATAAAGAACAGAATTAAAACAGATACAGGTTAAACTAAGTATATTAGGCATAACAAGCATTTCATTCTTGTAGAGTAAATAATTGGATTTTTCTTGAGTTATTTTTTTAAGGGAAAGAAGGAAAAGGCAGATTCAAAATCTTTTTTCTTCGGACTTTCCCAAACACAAAATACCTCCTTGTATTCGCACTCTCAAATGAGAGTGGAATAAATTCGACTTTCATATAATATCTTAATAGAATTCCATGTAATGATCAATGCATTTTTTGATTCTATATTATCCGCATGTGTAGAATACTAGCAAGAGAATATCCCTCCTTTTTTATGTAATTGAAATGGTATTGACGAATAACAAATAAACATACTAGTGTTTATTAGTGTCGCATAAAACCCGAAATGGGGCGTGGCCAAGTGGTAAGGCAGCGGGTTTTGGTCCCGTTACTCGGAGGTTCGAATCCTTCCGTCCCAGATTGTTTCTGATGAAACAAACGGTGAAATCATATAGTATTCCGTACGAGACAAAAGTTTATTAAAGAGAATAATGATATCTTATTCTTTCTCAGAAAACATAATAAAGTCTTAAGTCCAGTCAAATTGACTATCTTTATTTTCATGAAAAAATGGGATCTATCAAGCACATTCAGGATATGCCTCTACTATAAAATCACTTAGTCATATTTTTTTCTTCCTTTTGGTATTCGAGTTGAAGAAGTACGAGAATTCTATAACTACCAAAAACTTTCAATCTTTTCATTGGAATAGTTTATTTAGTTATTATAGTTAATTGTTTTTGGTACTGAAAAAATATATTACTACTAGAATTCTAATTCTAGTAATTAAATTAATTAAACTTTTTTGGAGGTTGATAGTTTATTTATTGAGGAAGAGTCAATCCTTCTTTTCTCACTTCAAGATTGATCATCTCGAGCCATCCGTTGAGGGTGGAAATTTAAGAATAAATAAGTTTTAAGCAAACTTGTTTAGTCGTCTTTTTCAAACTATGTTTCATTCATATGATAGAATTTTAATATGGGTTTAAATAAATTGGATCTTGGCGGAGGCTTCCCGGATAAATACTTACTTTCTTTTATCCATATTGCTCCATAGATAGCAAGTTTTAATTAGTATAAAAAAACTAAACCAATGACTATTCATGATTCCATCCATATTGGATCAATTCTCTATACCACTTTGCAATGAAAAGAGGAATGTTTGTTATGGTAAAACTTCGTTTAAAACGATGTGGTAGAAAGCAACGTGCGACTTGAAGGACATGATCGATTGTGGATTTTGCTATCCATCATTTTCCATAGTAATGAAAATGCTCTTGGCTCGACATAGCCTGTTCTATTCGTTCCGAACCAAATTTGCGCTGGGTTTAAGTAACATAGTACACGATGGAGCTCGAGAGGACAGAATTTTTTTTATCAAGGGAAAGAATCTAGGGTTAGTGAAAACTAATAAATTAGGCCAACTTTGTCAGTCTATCCTTAATATAGAAATAAATCGAAAGGTTAAAATAAGAAGAAAGTCCAATAAAAGTATATCAGAATCAATCCCTCTTATTAGATTTCTATAGAAGAGATAAATGCTTTATCGAAGGAAATAAGAAAAAAGGGTATGTTGCTACTCTTTTGAAAGAAAAAAATAGGAATTCCCGAAGTAATGTCTAAACCCAAGGATTTCACAAATCAAAGATAAAGGATTCCAGAACAAGTAAACACAATTTTCAATTGTCTCAACAACAGAGTTGGATTAGAATAAGGAATAAAAGTCAATTCGTTCGAAATGAGACAAAGAAAAGAGTTTAAAGACGACTCAAAAATTTTGGAAGGATTTTGCCTTCGAAGTTTGTCAGGCAAAATTAGCCCACTTGAGTCATGAGTATAAATGAAATTTGTTTTTTCTGTCAGCGAAATTAATGCACGTCATAGTCTAATTTCTATTATTATCGACAGAAATTCGAATCATTTTCTCGAGCCGTATGAGGAGAAAACCTCATATACGTTTCTAGGGGGGGGCGTTGTTTATCTACATCTATCCCAATAAGCTGTCTATCGAATCGTTGCAATTGATGTTCGATCTCGAAGAGAAGGAAGAGATCTTCAAAAAGTAGGTTTTTATGATCCGATAAAGAATCAAACTTGTTTAAATGTTCCAGCTATTCTCTATTTCCTTGAAAAGGGTGCTCAACCAACAAGAACTGTTTATGATATTTTAAGGAAGGCAGAATTCTTTAAAGAAAAAGAAAGAACTTTGAGTTAATTGAAGAACTAAATGAATCAAAAAATAGGATAGGAGAAGATTATTAGTATTCCTAGTTGTCTAATTATTTAGACACAATTTACCTCTTTTTTAATCCTATTTGGATTTATATTATATCGTGCCAATCCAACATAAGCCCCTATTTTATTTACTTTTTCTATCTAATTTGTTTTCTTACCATTGTATTTCCATTGACAAAGGTCTATTGAACAAATAGAATTTGTAGATAGATGGGTCTCTTTATCCTCACTCCATATTCAATTTTTCCGCCTACACTTCGCTCAAATGATAAGGGTGTTCCTCTTGCATGTATTCTCATACAATATAATATATATTTTTTATAATATATATTTTTTGTTAATAAAAATCGCTAAAAATAAGGAGAATTTGGCCATCGTGATTAGGGTCGCTCTTTTTTTAACTTTACTTTAGTGGAATTTCACCGGACCTGTTCGTTTTGGCATTTGAGTGTTTTTCATGGTCGATAAAAAAAATCTTTTGATGTCTTGCTAGTTCAATGTTTTGACAGAAGCGCGCGGTGTAATTCCATTGATTTTTGGATTTCGATCGTATCTAAGATCCTTTTTTTTATCTGGGTTGCTAACTCAATGGTAGAGTACTCGGCTTTTAAGTGCGACTATGATCTTTTACACATTTGGATGAAACAACAAATTCGTCCAGACTCTTGGTAGAGTCTAGAAGACCACGACTGATCCTCAAAGGTAATGAATGGAAAAAATAGCATGTCGTAATAAAATCAATCTTTTTTGAATGGAATCCAAAATTACGATTTTCTGGGTCTAATGAATAAATGGATAGAGCCTGGCTCCAATTCTGGTAAAATAAAAAGCAACGAGCTGAACTTCCTAATTGGAATGATTCCCCGCTCTAATTAGACGTTAAAAATAGATTAGTGCCGGATGCGGGGAAAGGTTGGGTTTTCCTATGAGTGGACCCTTTATTTTTTCTTTTTTTTTTTAGAAATCCTAATTATTCTTGATTATGGATTGAATAAGGGATGTTATGGATTGAATGTGTAAAAGAAGCAGTATATTGATAAAGAGGCTGTATTCCAAAGTCAAAAGAGCGATTGCCTGCAAAAATAAAAAACTTGTTCTGTTCTTTTTTTTTAATTAGAACAAACATAAACTAATTGGGTAGAAAAGGAGCAGAAAAAGATCTGTGGATTAGACTCCCTTTCTTTCCAGGGTTTGTATTAAAAATGCAACACCCTGTTCTGACCATATTGCACTATGTATCATCATTCGATAAACCGAGAAATGCTTCTTCTCTCTGATTCAAGTAGAAATACAAATGGAAAAATTCGAAGGGTATTCAGAAAAACATAAATCTCGTCAACAATACTTTGTCTACCCACTTCTCTTTCAGGAATATATTTATGCATTTGCCCACCATTATGGATTAAATGGTTCTGAACCTGTGGAAATAGTTGTTAGTTGTAATAACAAGAAATTTAGTTCACTACTTGTGAAACGTTTAATTATTCGAATGTATCAGCAGAATTTTTGGATAACTCGGTTAATCATCCTAACCAAGATCGATTATTGGATTACAAAAATTATTTTTATTCTGAGTTTTATTCTCAGATTCTATCTGAAGGGTTTGCGATCGTTGTGGAAATCCCATTCTCGCTACGGGAATTTTTTTGTCTGAAAGAAAAAGAAATACCAAAGTTTCAGAATTTACGCTCTATTCATTCAATATTTCCCTTTTTAGAAGACAAATTTTTGCATTTGGATTATCTATCACATATAGAAATACCCTATCCTATCCATTTGGAAATCCTGGTTCAACTCCTTCAATACCGTATCCAAGATGTTCCATCTTTGCATTTATTGCGATTCTTTCTCAACTATTATTCGAATTGGAATAGTTTTATTACTTCAATGAAATCCATTTTTTTTTTTCAAAAAGAAAATAAAAGACTATTTCAATTCCTATATAACTCTTATGTATCAGAATATGAATTTTTTTTGTTGTTTCTTCGTAAACAATCTTCTTGCTTACCATTAGCATCTTCTGGAACTTTTCTGGAACGAATCCACTTTTCTAGGAAGATGGAACATTTTGGGATAATGTACCCTGGTTTTTCTCGGAAAACCCTATGGTTCTTTATGGATCCTCTTATGCATTATGTTCGATATCAAGGAAAGGCAATTCTTGCATCAAAAGGCACTTTTTTTTTGAAGAAGAAATGGAAATGCTACCTTATCAATTTCTGGCAATATTATTTCTGTTTTTGGACTCAGCCGCGAAGAATCCATATAAACCAATTAGCAAACTCTTGCTTCGATTTTATGGGGTACCTTTCAAGTGTACAAAAAAGTTCTTTGTTAGTAAGGAATCAAATGCTGGAGAATTCATTTCTAATAGATACTCGAATGAAAAAATTCGATACCATAGTCCCCGCTACTCTCCTCATAGGATACTTATCAAAAGCTCAATTTTGTACTGGATCGGGGCATCCTATTAGTAAACCCATTTGGACAGATTTATCAGATTGGGATATTCTTGATCGATTTGGTCGGATATGTAGAAATCTTTTTCATTATCATAGTGGATCTTCGAAAAAACGGACTTTGTATCGACTAAAGTATATACTTCGACTTTCATGTGCTAGAACTTTAGCTCGTAAACATAAAAGCACGGTACGAACTTTTATGCAACGATTGGGTTCGGCATTTTTAGAAGAATTTTTTTATGGAAGAAGAGCAAGTTTTTTCTTTGATGTTCACCAAAACAACTCTTTTTTCTTTCTGTGGATCACACACTGAGCGTATTTGGTATTTGGATATTATACGTATCAATGACCTGGTCAACCCTCTTAATTAATCATTAGACGAAATTAAGAAACAGGAAAGGGTTGATAAATGATCAAGAAAAAACTTTTCTATTTTTCATTCTGAAATGTTCTTTTTATTATAATAAAGAGTAGGTGAATCAACTTACTAATTAAAAAAATTAGTAGAACTTCCTCTTTGGAATAGAAATTGGCTATTTCTACATAGGGAAAGTCGTGTGCAATGAAAAATGCAAGCACGATTTGGGGAGGGATTTTTCTCTATTGTAACAAGGAAGAATTATCTACTCCATCCGACTAGTTCCGGGTTCGAGTCCCGGGCAACCCATATAGAAAAGGACCCATCAAAGTTTTTCACTTTGACTCACTTCATTTACAAATACAAAATTATTGGTTTGGTTAATTTAGTTATATGGATAGCTAATCTTTGGGCTGACTTGGTTGACATTGGTATATAGTCTATGTTATACTGTTAAATAACAAGCCTTCTATTATCTATATTCTAGTTAATACGTGTGCTTGGGAGTCCTTGCAATTTGAATAAACCAAGATCTTACCATGACTGCAATTTTAGAGAGACGCGAAAGTACAAGCCTGTGGGGTCGCTTCTGCAACTGGATAACTAGCACTGAAAATCGTCTTTACATCGGATGGTTCGGTGTTTTGATGATCCCTACCTTATTGACCGCAACTTCTGTATTTATTATCGCCTTCATCGCTGCCCCTCCAGTAGATATTGATGGTATTCGTGAGCCTGTTTCTGGTTCTTTACTTTATGGAAACAATATTATCTCTGGTGCTATTATCCCTACTTCTGCGGCGATCGGATTGCACTTTTACCCAATTTGGGAAGCTGCATCTGTTGATGAGTGGTTATACAATGGTGGTCCTTATGAGCTAATTGTTCTACACTTCTTACTTGGTGTAGCTTGTTATATGGGTCGTGAGTGGGAACTTAGTTTCCGTCTGGGTATGCGTCCTTGGATTGCTGTTGCATATTCAGCTCCTGTTGCAGCTGCTACTGCTGTTTTCTTGATTTACCCTATTGGTCAAGGAAGCTTTTCTGATGGTATGCCTTTAGGAATCTCTGGTACTTTCAACTTTATGATTGTATTCCAGGCAGAGCACAACATCCTTATGCATCCATTCCACATGTTAGGTGTAGCTGGTGTATTCGGCGGTTCCCTATTCAGTGCTATGCATGGTTCCTTGGTAACCTCTAGTTTGATCAGGGAAACTACTGAAAATGAATCCGCTAATGAGGGTTACAAATTTGGTCAAGAGGAAGAAACTTATAATATTGTGGCTGCTCATGGTTATTTTGGCCGATTAATCTTCCAATATGCTAGTTTCAACAACTCTCGTTCTTTACACTTCTTCTTGGCTGCTTGGCCTGTAGTAGGAATCTGGTTCACTGCTTTAGGTATTAGTACTATGGCTTTCAACCTAAATGGTTTCAATTTCAACCAATCTGTAGTTGATAGTCAAGGTCGCGTTATTAATACTTGGGCTGATATCATCAACCGTGCTAACCTTGGTATGGAAGTAATGCACGAACGTAATGCTCACAACTTCCCTCTAGACTTAGCTGCTGTTGAAGTTCCATCTATTAATGGATAAGGTTTTTCTGCTAACATATAAGAATTTTTGAAGACAGAAATACCCAATATCTTGTTCTAGCAAGATATTGGGTATTTCTGTCTTTATTTTGAATCTTTTTTTCTTCTTAATCTTTCTATTCAGAATTCAGTTAACGACGAGATTTAGTATCCTTTCTTGCATTTTCATAACTCGTGAAATGCCGAGTAGGCACGAATTCCCCCAATTTGCGACCTACCATAGGATTTGTTATGTAAATAGGTATATGTTCCTTTCCATTATGAATCGCGATTGTATGGCCAACCATTGTGGGTAGAATGCTAGATGCCCGGGACCACGTTACTATTGTTTCTTTCTCCTCCTTCATATTGACCTTTTCTATCTTTGCCAATAAATGATGAGCTACAAAAGGATTCGTTTTTTTTCGTGTCACAGCTGATTACTCCTTTTTTCCTTTTTAAAGAGTGGCATTCTATGTCCAATATCTCGATCGAAGTACGGAGGTCAGAATAAATAGAATAATGATCAATGGAAAAAAGAAAAAAATCCTTTAGCTGGATAAGGGGCGGATGTAGCCAAGTGGATCAAGGCAGTGGATTGTGAATCCACCATGCGCGGGTTCAATTCCCGTCGTTCGCCCATCGCATTATTGCAAATTCCAAAAATGCAATTTTCCATATTCCTAGTTACGTATTTACTTACGGCGACGAAGAATAAAACTATCGCTATATTTTTTCCTTTTCCTAGTTCTTCTTCCAAGCGCAGGATAACCCCAAGGGGTTGTGGGTTTTTTTCTACCAATGGGAGCTTTCCCTTCACCGCCCCCATGGGGGTGGTCCACAGGGTTCATAACTACCCCTCTTACTACGGGGCGTTTACCTAGCAACACTTAGATCCGGCTCTACCCAAACTTTTTTGGTTCACCCCAACATTACCCACTTGTCCGACTGTTGCTAAGCAGTTTTGGGATACTAAACGGACCTCCCCAGATGGTAATCTTAAAGTGGCCGATTTACCCTCTTTTGCAATGAGTTTCGCTACAGCACCTGCTGCTCTAGCTAATTGCCCACCCCTTCCACGTGTGATTTCTATGTTATGCATGGCCGTGCCTAAGGGCATATCGGTTGAAGTAGATTCTTCTTTTCTCTCAAAAAACCCCTTCCAAACTGTACAAGCTTCTTCCAAAGCATACGGCTTTCTAGATGTATATGACGATCTCTAGACAGATGGATCTTATATGAATCATATGATGAAGTACCACATGAGTGGATATATAGGAAAGGAATCCAAATCTGCCGAATCGCTCATGTTATGATCTTCTACATCCTAGGTCTCTGCGTTCCGTCATCTGGCTTATGTTCTTCATGTAGCATTCAGATCGAATGACTCTATGAAATTACGTCGATACTTCCACATATTATGGGTAACGTAGGAGACATCCCTATTTTCCCCCCGGGGGTCTTAATTACCACTGCTTAGCTTTCAATTTGCCTCTGACCATCAAATTAAATGTGAATAACCCGTCCTCCTCCTCTTTGAAACAAGGGGGCGCTTCCGGTTCTGTGCGTGCTTCAAACAATTTTGTCTTCTCCATATTACCATATCTCTAGAGCCAATAATTTTCTATGAGGAACTACTGAACTCAATCACTTGCTGCCGTTACTCAACAGTTTTCTGTTGAGGTCTATCCCGTAGAGGTAGTCAAATTGGATCAGTGATCGATTTCTAGGTTTCGTCGTAAACCTAATTGGTTACTTCCAATTACGTAAATCAATAGTTCAAACCGCACTCAAAGGTAGGGCATTTCCCATTGATATAGGAACTTTTGTACCAGAAACAATAGTATCTCCAATTATAGCCCCTCTGGGATGTAAAATATATCTCTTCTCACCATCCCCATAGTGTATGAGACAAATGTATGCATTTCGATTAGGGTCGTATTCTATGGTTACGATTCTACCAGATATGTCTTTTTGATTCCGTCGAAAATCTATTTTACGGTATAGGCGCTTATGACCTCCCCCTCTATGCCTTGCGGTAATGATTCCTCTGGAATTACGACCTTTACCACAACGGTGCCGTCCATGGATCCAAATTATTTCGTGGATTGGATTTCACTTGCCTGTCTACGGTTCCCCTTGCGTGTGCTCGGGATAGGTGTTTTGTATAAAATGTTTCGCCGTATTATTAAGTATTCTCCTTTAGTTTTTTTCTCTATCTAGAAGTGGAATAGAATAACCCGGTTGAAGGGTAATGATCATACGTCCTGTAATGCATTGTATGGCCCAGAATAGGTCCTATTCTTCTACCTTTTCCAGGTAGTCGATGGCTATTCACAGCTACCACCTTAACACCAAAGAAGAGTTCGACCCAATGCTTTATTTCTGTCTTAGTGAATCCCGATTCGACATTAAAAGTATATTGATTCTTTCCCAATAAACGAAGACTTTTTTCTGTAAATACTGCGTATTTGATTCCATCCATAAATCGACTTTCCCTCCTATGCTCTGAGTTCCAGTATCGATAAGAATTCGAGTTCTTATTGTTCTTATGTTATGGTATGAATATACCATACCAATTCGTTATGTATGGATGATGGATGAGATTCCATGGATAGAGAGCCAGTTCCAATAGACTTATGGAATGTTCCCGTTCGTGTGCATCCAGCAGGAATTGAACCCGCAAATTTACCAATTATGAGTTGGGCGCTTTAACCATTCAGCCATGGATGCTTAACAGGGATCATCGTACATCGTAAATAACCAATTTTCATATAGAAAGACATATCATAGAAAAATGAAATCGAAAATATTCCGAGATGGCAAATATTCGGAGATGACTATGAAAACACCTCTCTGGATCCTCGAATTGAAAGAGAGATTGAGAGGATCAAGAATCCTAATTCTCGCTATTTGGAATGGATCCAATTCTATTGAGTCTGACTCATAGTGATCATTTCTCTTTAGCAAAGAATGACCTTGGTTATCAAAGGATTGAACAACCGGGATCCATTTACTTATGATACCTAGTTGGCATTGATAACAAGGATCTAATGAATTATGAGTTTAATAGATCCTCTTTAGCAGAAAGACGTATATTCCTTGCTCATTATCAGACAATCACTTATTCCCAAACCTCGTGTGGGACTAATCGTTTTCATTTACCATCTCATGGAAAACCCTTTTCGTTCCGCTTAGCCCTATCGGGTATTTTAGTGATAGGTTCTGTAGGAACTGGACGATCCTATTTGGTCAAATACCTAACGAAAATTACGATTTTCCTTTCATTAAGGTACGAGGGCTTCTTATTCCACAAGAACGAAAGCACCTTTTCATTCTTTCATATACTAGGGGTTTTTACTTGGAAAAGACAATGTTCCATACTAAAGGATTCGGGTCCATAACCACGAGTTCCAGTGCACTAGATCTTGTAGCACTTAGCAACGAAGCCCTATCCATTAGTATTCCACATAAGAAATCCATTCTAGAAAAAAATACAATTAGATTAGCTCTTCATAGACAAACTTGGGGTTTGCGAGCCAAGGTAAGATCGGCTCGGGATCATGGGACCCTTTTCTATCAGATAGGAGGGGCTCTTGTACAAAATAGACTTACTAAGTAATAACCCCATAGAATCTATCTATATAAAGATAAAGAGGCAATCGTGTCAGGAAGCGGGTTTTTCTTTGGCCAAAAGGGTACTTCGAACTTGGAACGAGCATGAAGAGATTAACGAGACTTCTTTCTCTTTTGAGTTTTTCTGGCGGACCTGCCGCGCAAGATCTTTGGTCCTTCCCCTGGAACCGATGAAAAAAAGTGGATCGCTTCTTATGTACTCGCTCAGAATGATTCTTCTCTATCTATAGTTCATGGCCTATTAGAAGTAGAAGGTGCTCTGGTGCAATCCTTACCGACAGAAAAAGATTGCAGTCAGGTTGATAATAGTCGAGTGACATTACTTCGTCGGTCCGAACTAAGGAATCTGTTAGAAATGTTTTGAAATGGATATTGTTCTCTCTTTGATCAGGGATTGCTATATGAAAA
>NW_028259461.1:3661187-3686415 GCF_056163025.1 Triticum urartu | reverse complement strand
GGGCTTTTGCACTAATAGGTTTCATGTTACGCCAATTTGAACTTGCTCGGTCTGTTCAATTGCGGCCTTATAATGCAATCTCATTCTCTGGTCCAATTGCTGTTTTTGTTTCTGTATTCCTTATTTATCCACTGGGGCAATCTGGTTGGTTCTTTGCGCCGAGTTTTGGCGTAGCAGCGATATTTCGATTCATCCTTTTCTTCCAAGGATTTCATAATTGGACGTTGAACCCATTTCATATGATGGGAGTTGCCGGAGTATTAGGTGCGGCTCTGCTATGCGCTATTCATGGAGCGACCGTAGAAAACACTCTATTTGAGGACGGTGATGGTGCAAATACCTTCCGTGCTTTTAACCCAACTCAAGCTGAAGAAACTTATTCAATGGTCACTGCTAACCGCTTTTGGTCCCAAATCTTTGGTGTTGCTTTTTCCAATAAACGTTGGTTACATTTCTTTATGCTATTTGTACCCGTCACCGGTTTATGGATGAGTGCTATTGGCGTAGTTGGCTTGGCTCTGAACTTACGTGCCTATGACTTTGTTTCCCAGGAAATCCGTGCAGCGGAAGATCCTGAATTTGAGACTTTCTACACCAAAAATATTCTTTTAAACGAGGGTATTCGTGCGTGGATGGCAGCTCAGGATCAGCCTCATGAAAATCTTATATTCCCTGAGGAGGTTCTACCACGTGGAAACGCTCTTTAATGGAACTTTCGTTTTAGCTGGTCGTGACCAAGAAACCACCGGCTTTGCTTGGTGGGCTGGGAATGCCAGACTTATCAATTTGTCCGGTAAACTGCTTGGAGCTCATGTAGCTCATGCCGGATTAATCGTATTCTGGGCCGGAGCAATGAACCTATTTGAAGTGGCCCATTTCGTACCAGAAAAGCCCATGTATGAACAAGGGTTGATTTTACTTCCACACTTAGCTACTCTAGGTTGGGGAGTAGGGCCAGGGGGGGAAGTTCTAGATACTTTTCCGTACTTTGTATCTGGCGTACTTCACCTAATTTCCTCCGCAGTCTTAGGCTTCGGTGGCATTTATCACGCGCTTCTGGGACCCGAGACTCTTGAGGAATCTTTTCCATTCTTTGGTTATGTCTGGAAAGATAGAAATAAAATGACTACAATTTTGGGTATTCACTTAATTTTGTTAGGTCTAGGTGCTTTTCTTCTAGTACTCAAGGCTCTTTATTTTGGCGGTGTATATGATACCTGGGCCCCTGGGGGGGGAGATGTAAGAAAAATTACCAATTTGACCCTTAGTCCCAGTGTTATATTTGGTTATTTACTAAAATCTCCTTTTGGTGGAGAAGGGTGGATTGTTAGTGTAGATGATTTAGAAGATATAATTGGTGGGCATGTATGGTTGGGTTTTATTTGTGTATTTGGCGGAATTTGGCATATTTTAACCAAACCCTTCGCATGGGCTCGCCGTGCATTTGTATGGTCTGGAGAAGCTTACTTGTCTTATAGTTTAGCTGCTTTATCTGTCTTTGGTTTTATCGCTTGTTGTTTTGTATGGTTCAATAATACAGCTTATCCGAGTGAGTTTTATGGACCCACCGGGCCAGAAGCTTCTCAAGCTCAAGCATTTACTTTTCTAGTTAGAGACCAGCGTCTTGGAGCTAATGTGGGATCCGCTCAAGGACCCACAGGTTTAGGTAAATATCTAATGCGTTCCCCAACTGGGGAGGTTATCTTTGGAGGGGAAACTATGCGTTTTTGGGACCTTCGTGCTCCATGGTTAGAACCTCTAAGGGGCCCCAACGGTTTGGACTTGAGTAGGTTGAAAAAAGACATACAACCTTGGCAAGAACGACGCTCAGCAGAATATATGACCCACGCTCCTTTAGGCTCTTTAAATTCCGTGGGTGGCGTAGCTACCGAGATCAATGCAGTTAATTATGTCTCTCCTAGAAGTTGGTTATCAACTTCTCATTTTGTTCTAGGATTCTTCTTTTTTGTGGGCCATTTATGGCATGCAGGAAGAGCCCGAGCTGCTGCAGCAGGTTTTGAAAAGGGAATCGATCGTGATTTGGAACCTGTTCTTTACATGAACCCTCTTAACTAAGATTTTCTTATTTATACCTGTTCTACTTTTTTTCTGTTCTGGCTCGGTTATTCCATCTAGCCGAGCCATTCATTCCTTTTTATGAAAGAAAGATAAGGGACAGAAAAAAAAAATAAATAAAAATGAAAGAAACAAACGTATTCAATAAGCAAAAGGAGAGAGAGGGATTCGAACCCTCGATAGTTCCTAGAACTATACCGGTTTTCAAGACCGGAGCTATCAACCACTCAGCCATCTCTCCACAGCCTAATCCTTATTTTACTCCTACAAATAGAACATAGCCATATAAAAAATAAAAAGATTTATTAGCCTCTAGAAAGATATCAGATACAAGTTCCTTTTCGATATATCTCTGTATACTGTATACACGGATACAGGATCCGCTATACCCGCTTGTGAAATAAAGAGTAAATAATCTCTTCTCACCCCCATATCCAAATAAAAAAGCGGTTTAAGTAATAAATTTGAATTAAAGAGAAGAATCAATGGATTCATGATTAAACCCCTCCTACTTCTTGTATTTTTTTACAATTTTGGTTTAAGTGAGGGATCAAATATGTAGTCAACTTTATTTGATGGTAGCTTGGAGGATTAGAAATATGACTATTGCTTTCCAATTAGCTGTTTTTGCATTAATTGCGACTTCCTCAGTCTTAGTAATTAGTGTACCCCTTGTATTTGCTTCTCCTGATGGTTGGTCAAATAATAAAAATGTTGTATTTTCCGGTACATCATTATGGATTGGACTAGTCTTTCTCGTAGCTATTCTGAATTCTCTCATTTCTTAAATGAAATTTGGTTAATATTTATTAACCCCATAAAAAAGAAATAATAAAGGCCATTTCTTCTAAAAAATTAGAATAGTGAGACGTATTAAAACGCAATTTGCGTTCCGAATTGCTAGCTCTTCTCTTTCAGTATTATGAAATTCCATTCCCATTAGAATATTCATTGACAGATAATAAAAAAAGGAAAACTCTAATATAATAGAAAATGAAATGAAACGGTCGACCCAGACATAGAAGGTCGACCCAGGCGGATATACGCTATAAAATATATACCGTAGCGAGCGTAGTTCAATGGTAAAATATCTCCTTGCCAAGGAGAAGATACGGGTTCGATTCCCGCCGCTCGCCCGCTTAATTTATCAAAGTACTATGATAAAAAGTTTAGTCTAGTTAACTGTTTAACTACTTATATTAAATTAAGTATTAATTAGGTGTTAGTCTAGTGCCGTATCCCTTACTATCTTACCCTTCCTTTGCATCCCACTCAAAAAAAGAGGGCGCTCCAGAGGCAGAAATAGAACTCGCCAACAGAGCTCCAAAAATTGGGTATTAACTGAGACAAACAACGGGCAAACTTTTTTTAAAGGGAAGGGAGAGGTAGACTGTCCCTTTCGTTTCATTTTTATTTTCTGCAGGGTAGGGAGAGGCCTTGCGCCTTCTTTTTTTGAAGGCAAGTGACTTCGCAAACTGCTCAATTTTGCCCTCTAGGGCCGGGAACTAATGAATAAAAAAGGGTTGGATACGCCCCTCTACCATACATATCTAGAGAAATAGAATAGTCCTTTTATACAGACTGCTAAGTGCGGAGACGGGAATCGAACCCGTGACCTCAAGGTTATGAGCCTCGTGAGCTACCAAACTGCTCTACTCCGCTCTGGAGTACCAGAAACTGGTGGACAAAAAAGGCTTGAATACAAGCCTCTAACATGTCTAGACAAATAGAATACTCCTTTTATACAGAATGGAGCGGGTAGCGGGAATCGAACCCGCATCGTTAGCTTGGAAGGCTAGGGGTTATAGTCGACGTTGGTTGATTATTTTTAACGTCTCTAATTCAAAACCGAACATGAAATTTTGATTTCATTCGGCTCCTTTATGGATATTCTCACCACTTAACATCTATGTCAGCTTTTCTATTTGAATGGAACCAAAGCTCTCCGCTTTCTAGATGATCCTTATAGAGTAGGAGATAGAAATTCTATCTAAATTCATCTAATCTACTTACTTCGTTCCCTAATTTCATTCAAGAGATCCTGAGGAAAAGAATTGGGTTTCCACCGAGCTGAAACAATATGCGGATGGTTCTAGTAAACCAAAACTATCGTTTTTTAGCTATTTGGCTTCCTTATTCCTTATTTTAAGAAGATTTAGTTACGATTGGAAATCAACTTTTTTGTATCTTCATCCATAGATCCTTTACTCATATTTTCAAAATTGGAATACTTAATCCAATGCAAAATTATGCTTCGCGACTCTGTACTCATAATCCTATTTTTATTTTGGATGCAATTTAAATTAGTCTTTGGATACAAATCGCCAGAATGTATATTCTTCCTCAATATGCTATTGAGAGGAAAAGGATTTAATCCTTTATAAGAACTAAAGTTTTCATCGGAATATAAAAATAAAAAACTTAAGGATGCCTTAAGTATATCATTTCAAATTCAGTTATTAATAGAACGAATCACACTTTTACCACTAAACTATACCCGCTACATTGTAGATTATGGTATAAATGGTACCCTTTGTCAAGGATAGCCATTTGACAAGAAGGCTAATTCCCCCTTATTGAATCAGATGGAGAAGGTTCATGACACTGAGCCGTTGGTACTTCTACTTCGATCGCTCGCCTTTACTTTAGGATTTAGATAGCCCCTCTGGTCTGTAAAAAAAATCTTTTCTTACCATGCTAATAGCGCCTGAACCAAATGTATTTATTTTGATTAGGATCCTATTCTACGGTTACGACTACAATAATAATTATTTACTTTGCAAGGACGTAAGTGTGTCAGACTGCTAAATTGTTTTATTATTCCTACAATATAAACTAGGGGATATAGGGGGTAACACTGTCCCTATAAATTCCTTTTTTCCTTTTCTTTTTTGTCCAGAATTGAACAAAAAAGAAATTATGGAAGATGTTTTCTTCCCCCATTAAGTCCGAGCCATAGAGTAAGAGTGAGATGAGTTTTCCAAATTCATCATAGACTTTCCCTATGGCTTGATAGAAGTAAGCAGCAAAGAGTCGTAACTTAAAGAAAAAAACGGACAGGGCCGACAGATTTACCTGATGTAAAGAAGATCCTAAAAGTCTCTGATTAGTCGACTCTCTCCATTTAACACTTTCCTCTCTCTCCTTTTTTCCACTGACTCAATTCTAGTTTATTAGATTCTTGTTTAAAAGAATGCAAAAAGTTCAATAGAACTAAGAACACATAAAAAATAGCATAGAGGATCAAGGCCATTACCAAAAGTTCCTCCCAAGGATCCTATATCCTATTGGGTATCTGTTCCCCGCCTTTTCCCGCTAGGATCGGAAATCTTATATTTTCCATATCCATATACCGTTGAATCCTTGGGGTTCCAGAATCCGCCTATTTTACTAGTCTTCGGAAACGGAAAACCCTGAACCAAGAAGAGTTGGATATGTTATGTAGGGTATGTTTTTTTTTATTAATTTTATTTTGAGCTCTCAAGATATCGATATATACATATACAATCTCTACATAATGTCTCTCTCTCTATCTCTATATATTATATATATAATAAGTACATTATGCAGTAGACCCATAATGGGAAATCCAAGTGGCTAATTTTTGAATTAAATAAAAAGCCCTTTTAACTCAGTGGTAGAGTAATGCCATGGTAAGGCATAAGTCATCGGTTCAAATCCGATAAAGGGCTTTTTAAATTAGTGGTAGAGTAATCTCGTGCTAAGACGTAAGTCGTTGGTTCGAATCTGATAGAGTACTTTTCTACTAAATTGATTCACTTTTTTTCTTTGTTTTTGAAACTTTCTCTATATTTTTAGAGAATTTTATGACTTAGTGCGGGATGGATGCATTTTTGGTATGAACACTAAATGAAGCACGGAGAATTAATCTATAACGATCAACTAAAAAAAATCCTAGATGAAAACATAACAGAAAAGTTGGAAAAACTCTTTGCTTTGGATCTATTTATACTTTTCGAGTATATTGACAATTCCAAAAAACTGCTCATACTATGATTATAGTATAATCACGAGCGGTTGTATATGGCCCTATCGTCTAGTGATGCCCCTATCGTCTAGTGGTTCAGGACATCTCTCTTTCAAGGAGGCAGCGGGGATTCGACTTCCCCTGGGGGTAGGGAGTATTATGAAAGGAGGTTAATCATAGATTAGCAAAAACCCTAGAATAAATTCTTCCTGGGTCGATGCCCGAGTGGTTAATGGGGACGGACTGTAAATTCGTTGACAATGTCTACGCTGGTTCAAATCCAGCTCGGCCCAAACCAAAAATCTAGGGCTTCGTGAGTATGAACTAAATCCTTTTGTTTTTCTTCCATAAAATAAAATGTCTGATCTATAGAAATAAAAGATAAAGAAAAAAGGGAAATTTTTTTTTCTAATCCATATCTCTCTCATTCCTTTCTTACAAACAAAAGAGTTTTTCTTATTGAAGGCTGGATTATTATCCATTTTTAGTGATAAAAAATCACGACATACTAGTTATGTCACTCTCACTATACCCACGTATAATATAATATGTGGGTATGTAGTATATGATTCGTCTATTTCTTAGAGTACGAAAGACGAATCGAATCTTCTTATGGTTCTATTTAAGAATGGGTATGCC
This sequence comes from Triticum urartu, assembly GCF_056163025.1. Taxonomy (NCBI): domain Eukaryota; kingdom Viridiplantae; phylum Streptophyta; class Magnoliopsida; order Poales; family Poaceae; genus Triticum; species Triticum urartu. The sequence continues at coordinate 3,679,712 of NW_028259461.1, read as the reverse complement.
ATACACCCCGCGGGGATTGTAGTTCAATTGGTCAGAGCACCGCCCTGTCAAGGCGGAAGCTGCGGGTTCGAGCCCCGTCAGTCCCGAACTAGGGTTCAATGAATGGAGAAATTGATATTTCCTTTTTCCATGAAAAAAAGGGGCAGGGAGCAAGATCAAATACCCACAGGGCACCCTTACTTCACTTTTTTATTTTGCATCTCTCATTAAAGAGGGAGGGAGGGCATATAGGAATTTTTTTTTCACTACTCCCAATCGATAAAGAAAGACACACATACGATATGTGGATTAGTAGAATTTAGGATATTATATTACTCTATCTTTCTTTATGATGATACCATCCTCATCTTAATTTCCTATTCCACTCTTATGGAATAGAGTACCGGTATTTTACCGGAATCCATACATAAATCGTATTCCCTTTTTATTTCAGACCTCTTTTCCCCATCTCACTTCTACTGCTTATTTGGATGTCTATGTGACCCATAGAAAGTGAAAGTTGGTCATATAATACATACATAATTGTATGTATAACTATAAGAAAAAGGAAGGGAAATTGTATAAGATTAAGAAAGTATAAGATTAAGAAAGCTCGTGGGTTAGAGATATAGAAAAGAAAAAGTAGAAAAGGATTAAAAAAGAGGGAATTCCTAATCCAATCAAAAAACCCATTTTGGTCTTAGTGTGGATAGAGGATCTTCCTATGTTATACTATATAACTCTCATCCGTGAAATATAACTCTCATCCATGAATTGATTTGATAGATCCGATATTCATAATATTGAATTGATTCAGTATTATCAGAATGCAAGCCCTACCCTTGAATTTACAAGATACCCCTTTTTCCTCTCCATGGGATTACATCCCGAGTTATTGTGAAAATAAAAAATAAAGAGGTTATGGAAGTCAATATTCTCGCATTTATTGCTACTGCACTGTTCATTCTAGTTCCTACTTCTTTTTTACTTATTATTTATGTAAAAACAGTCAGCCAAAATAATTAATTGGAATTCCAATTAATCATTGAAGAAATTAAAAAGGGATTAAATAAAAAAAATCCAAGTCTTAAATGAAAGGATCTGGTTGGAATCTTAAAGTGTGGTAGAAAGAACTACATATAGTTTTTTCTACGACACTTTAGATTCTTTCTATTATATTATCTTTGAATCTACATAGAATAGATTAGTAGATTGAAATAGTTAAGTAGTCTAATTCAATTTCTTTTTTCATTGCATCCACTTAATTTCAATCAGGTCAAAATAAAAAAATCTAAGACAATTCTTGACCAAAGAATCCATGGAAGGAAAGAAAAATAATATGAAGAATAGACTATAGTAAAAAGTAAAAGGAAATGGAAAATGTGTGATATGCCGTGAATAGTTCCGTGGAAGAAAGTCTAATTTTCTTATGTATAGAACTTTTTTTAACCATTCGTCATTTCTAGTAGAAATTCTGAATTGGTATAATGGCTCTTTCTTACATTACAACTTACAATACAAGAGTTTCTTACAGGAGTGAAACAAAACTAAAGAAAAAGATTAAAGAATAACGTTTGACAAAATGATTAATGCAAAATGATCCATTAAAGAAAAGAATTGATACAACAATTTGATTACTTAATCAATTAGTAGTATCCCTAGAGTCCACTCCTTCCCCATACTACTAGTGAAAGAGAAAATGTAAAGACTACCATTAAAGCAGCCCAAGCGAGACTTACTATATCCATCTAAATTATGTCTCCTATTTCTATGAAGGGATTATTCTACTATTGATCAATAATCATAGTGGAATCAAGGGTACAGAGTCAAAAAGGGATTCCGCCCTAAGGCCATGGATCAATCAGTTCAAGGAATTTACTCCTAACAAATTCTTATAGGAATTCTGGTAGAATTAGAGAGCATTAAAAATACGAGATACTATAGCCCTTTTTTCCTTAAAAAAGAAAGAGTACGGGAATGATGTCCTGAATAGAAGAAGCGGGAATAGGAAGATTTTTTATTCCTTTTGTTACTCTTTTTTTTTTTTTTAAGCAAAGGACGCCCGAATATACCATAAAATTATCGATAGATAAATATTTATTGGATACCTACCTTACCTAATGTTTATTTTTGACCTAAACCCTGCAGCCTTGCTTTGTATCATTCTATGAAAGAATGAAGAGATTTTATCCATAATACAACTCCTAAATTGATTTTTGATCGACCTATTTAATCTGATTCTCGTTAGAATTAAGTAGTCCTTACTTTAGTGTATGTAGGTAACATAAGATGTACGATAAAAAAATGTATAATAATTAGTAAGTCTTGATATTCTTTCGTGGAGTCCCTTCTTGAATCTTAGATTGAAAAAAAAAAAGAATGCCCCTTAGGGACCTTTCTTTGGATACCAAGATTTCTGACATCTTATCCTCGTATTTTAAAATTATCAAATCGAATCTCAATTAAGAACCAATTCAAATTCATATAATAAAAGAATAAGGAAACACTACCTCACCCCTATTGATAACCATTTTGGCCACTACCGTCAAAACAAACCCTAACCCTAGTTTGAGGATAGAACTATGGTATGGTTTCTCTAAACCCAGTATCGGCAGGCCCAGTTACTCTCTTGCCCGAACTTATGCGAAGTAAAAATTTATCGAATTCGATCAGCACTATAAAAAAAACCTAAGTATTTTATTGATCAGGCGGCACCCAGATTTGAACTGGGGATAAAGGATTTGCAGTCCCCTGCCTTACCGCTTGGCCATGCCGCCAAAAAATCCGATCAAAAATCTAGAAAACAGCAAGTATTCATCCACGTTTTCTTACGAAAAGCCCCTTTTATTTTGAATATAATTCTACTTACTTTTTTCCAATCTTTTTCAAAAAATCTATTCCTGCTTTTTTTGATCCAGTTTCTATTATTCTCCTCGATAGATTCTATCTTAAAACATACATTGTTAACACAATAAAACTTCCCATTTCTTTCTATTGAGATGAAAAAGAAGAAAAAGTGGATTTCTATTCACAGGCTGCAAAATTCAGAATAAATTGGAACCGTTAACTAGAATTCTCTTTTTTTTATTGCAGTAGTGAACTACTCTTAAATCGGTATTATCTCCCCCCCCTTCAATGGCATAATAAAATATTATGGCTTTATGCTTAATCCGTGTATAGGTAAACTTTAGGTCCGAACAGCATTATTATCCAAAGATCCCCTTTATGTACATATCTCTATGGGGAATCATGCTTTAATTTTTCAAAGTATTAAATTAAATATCTTGAATAAAAAAAGGAAATTTGCTCTGATATAGAGTATAACCTGACTATCTTGGCGTACCCAAGTGAAATTACGATAAAAGAAAAGCATGGATATGGGGAGAGGTGGATAACTAGATTGGCATGTACTTAAAAAAGGGACTTACTTTATTTTAGAATTCCACAATGAAATACTGAATTTTCTAGCAATTATACTACTCCGATCCGAAATAAAAAAGAACCCTCAAATTATTTTGAGAAATTAAAGTAAGCACGCTATTCTAAATCGAAGTAAAGTCAAACTTTCTAGTATATTATATTACGGCTTTATTACATTCATAGAAAGGAGATAAAATGAGAAATCTTTGCCATCCAATCTGATTAGAATATCATAACATAAAGTATAAGTGGCAGAATTTTTTTTGTAGGAATGTTTTATCAATTCATTTTCATTTCATTTGTACCCCTGGCAAACTCGAACTTTCGTCCAAATGGTCTCTATTCATATGTATGAAATACATATATGAAATACGTATGTGGAGTTCCCTAGAATTTCATGTGATTCAGTAAACAGAATATAGATTCCATGATTGCTAGATCGATCCATAGGGATTGATGAAGAGTGAGCTGATAATGGAATTTTTCTTTGATAAACAGGAAACTTAAGATTAAGATGCTCCGGAATGGAAACGAGGGAATGTCCACAATACCCGGATTTAGTCAGATCCAATTCGAGGGATTTTGTAGGTTCATTAATCAAGCCTTGGCAGAAGAACTTGACAAGTTTCCAACAATTAAAGATCCAGATCACGAAATTGCATTTCAATTATTTGCGAAAGGATATCAACTGCTAGAACCCTCGATAAAAGAAAGAGATGCTGTGTATGAATCACTCACCTATTCTTCCGAATTATATGTATCTGCGAGATTAATTTTTGGTTTCGATGTGCAAAAGCAAACCATTTCTATCGGAAACATTCCTATAATGAATTCCTTAGGAACCTTTATTATAAATGGAATATACCGAATTGTGATCAATCAAATATTGCTAAGTCCTGGTATTTACTACCGCTCGGAATTAGATCATAAGGGAATTTCTATCTACACTGGCACTATAATATCAGATTGGGGGGGGAGATCGGAATTAGCAATTGATAAAAAAGAAAGGATATGGGCTCGCGTGAGTAGAAAACAAAAGATATCTATTCTAGTTCTATCATCAGCTATGGGTTCGAATCTAAGAGAAATTCTGGATAATGTTTCCTACCCTGAAATTTTCTTGTCTTTCCCGAATGCTAAAGAGAAGAAGAGGATTGAGTCAAAAGAAAAAGCTATTTTGGAGTTTTATCAACAATTTGCTTGTGTAGGTGGGGACCTGGTATTTTCGGAGTCCTTATGCGAGGAATTACAAAAGAAATTTTTTCAACAAAAATGTGAATTAGGAAGGATTGGTCGACGAAATATGAATCGGAGACTTAATCTTGATATTCCTCAGAACAATACATTCTTGTTACCACGAGATGTATTGGCCGCTACGGATCATTTGATTGGAATGAAATTTGGAACGGGTATACTTGACGATGACGATATGAATCACTTGAAAAATAAACGTATTCGTTCGGTTGCGGATCTGTTACAAGATCAATTCGGATTGGCTCTTGGTCGTTTACAACATGCAGTTCAAAAAACTATTCGTAGAGTATTCATACGTCAATCGAAACCGACTCCCCAAACTTTGGTAACTCCAACTTCAACTTCAATTTTATTAATAACTACTTATGAGACCTTTTTTGGCACATACCCGTTATCTCAAGTTTTTGATCAAACGAATCCATTGACACAAACTGTTCATGGGCGAAAAGTGAGTTGTTTAGGTCCTGGAGGGTTGACGGGGAGAACCGCAAGTTTTCGGAGCCGAGATATTCATCCGAGTCACTATGGGCGTATTTGTCCAATTGACACGTCTGAAGGAATCAATGTTGGACTTACTGGATCCTTAACAATTCATGCGAGAATTGATCACTTGTGGGGATCCATAGAGAGTCCGTTTTATGAAATATCTGCTGAGAAAGCAAAAGAAAAAAAAGAGAGACAGGTGGTTTATCTATCACCAAATAGAGATGAATATTATATGATAGCAGCAGGAAATTCTTTGTCCTTGAATCAAGGTATTCAGGAAGAACAGGTTGTTCCGGCTAGATACCGTCAAGAATTCTTGACTATTGCATGGGAACAGATTCATGTTAGAAGTATTTTTCCTTTCCAATATTTTTCTATTGGGGGTTCTCTCATTCCTTTTATTGAGCACAATGATGCGAATCGGGCTTTAATGAGTTCTAATATGCAGCGCCAAGCAGTTCCGCTTTCTCGGTCCGAGAAATGCATTGTTGGAACTGGATTGGAACGCCAAACAGCTCTAGATTCGAGGGTTTCCATTATAGCCGAACGCGAGGGAAAGATCATTTCTACTGATAGTCATAAGATACTTTTATCAAGTAGTGGGAAGACTATAAGTATTCCTTTAGTTAACCACCGTCGCTCTAACAAAAATACTTGTATGCACCAAAAACCCCGGGTTCCACGGGGTAAATCCATTAAAAAAGGACAAATTTTAGCAGAAGGAGCTGCTACAATTGGGGGCGAACTTGCTTTAGGAAAAAACGTATTAGTAGCTTATATGCCATGGGAAGGTTACAATTTTGAAGACGCAGTACTAATTAGCGAACGTTTGGTATATGAAGATATTTATACCTCTTTTCACATCCGGAAATATGAAATTCAGACGGATACGACAAGCCAGGGCTCCGCTGAAAAAATCACTAAAGAAATACCACATCTAGAAGAACATTTACTCCGCAATTTGGACAGAAATGGAGTTGTTAGGTTGGGATCCTGGGTAGAAACTGGTGATATTTTAGTAGGTAAATTAACGCCTCAGATAGCGAGCGAATCATCTTATATCGCGGAAGCTGGATTATTACGGGCCATATTTGGCCTTGAGGTTTCCACTTCAAAAGAAACTTCTCTGAAATTACCTATAGGTGGAAGAGGGCGCGTTATCGATGTGAAATGGATCCAAAGGGACCCGCTCGACATAATGGTTCGTGTATATATTTTACAGAAACGTGAAATCAAAGTTGGGGATAAAGTAGCCGGAAGACATGGGAATAAAGGGATCATTTCCAAAATTTTGCCTAGGCAAGATATGCCCTATTTGCAAGATGGAACACCCGTTGATATGGTCTTCAATCCCTTAGGAGTACCCTCCCGAATGAATGTGGGACAAATATTTGAAAGCTCGCTCGGATTAGCGGGGGATCTGCTAAAGAAACATTATAGAATAGCACCCTTTGATGAGAGATATGAGCAAGAGGCTTCAAGAAAACTTGTGTTTTCAGAATTATATGAAGCCAGTAAAGAAACAAAAAATCCATGGGTATTTGAACCCGAGTACCCGGGAAAAAGCAGAATATTTGATGGAAGAACAGGCGACCCCTTTGAGCAACCTGTTCTAATAGGGAAGTCCTATATCTTAAAATTAATTCATCAAGTTGATGAGAAAATTCATGGGCGTTCTACTGGGCCCTACTCACTTGTTACACAACAACCGGTTAGAGGAAGAGCCAAGCAAGGGGGACAACGAGTAGGAGAAATGGAAGTTTGGGCTTTAGAAGGATTTGGTGTTGCTCATATTTTACAAGAGATACTTACTTATAAATCTGACCATCTTATAGCTCGCCAAGAAATACTTAATGCTACGATCTGGGGAAAAAGAATACCTAATCATGAGGATCCTCCAGAATCTTTTCGAGTGCTCGTTCGAGAACTACGATCTTTGGCTCTAGAACTGAATCATTTCCTTGTATCTGAAAAGAACTTCCAGGTTAATAGGGAGGAAGTTTGATCGGAATAAATATAAATTCTTTTCTTATTTCTATTTTATGATTGACCAATATAAACATCAACAACTTCAAATTGGACTCGTTTCCCCTCAACAAATAAAGGCTTGGGCTAACAAAAACCTACCTAATGGAGAAGTCGTTGGCGAAGTCACAAGGCCCTCTACTTTTCATTATAAAACCGATAAACCAGAAAAAGATGGATTGTTTTGCGAAAGAATCTTTGGACCCATAAAAAGCGGGATTTGCGCTTGTGGCAATTCTCGAGCGAGCGGAGCTGAAAACGAAGACGAAAGATTTTGCCAAAAATGCGGGGTCGAATTTGTGGATTCTCGGATACGAAGATATCAAATGGGATACATCAAACTCGCATGTCCCGTGACTCATGTGTGGTATTTGAAAGGTCTTCCTAGTTATATCGCGAATCTTTTAGATAAACCTCTTAAGAAGTTGGAGGGCCTAGTATACGGCGATTTCTCTTTTGCTAGGCCCAGCACTAAAAAACCCACTTTTTTACGATTACGAGGTTTATTCGAAGAGGAAATTGCATCCTGTAACCACAGCATTTCTCCCTTTTTTTCTACCCCAGGCTTTGCAACATTTCGAAATCGGGAAATTGCGACAGGAGCAGGTGCTATTAGAGAACAATTAGCAGATTTGGATTTGCGAATTATTATAGAGAATTCTTTGGTCGAATGGAAGGAATTAGAAGACGAGGGGTATAGTGGAGATGAGTGGGAAGATAGAAAAAGACGAATAAGAAAAGTTTTTTTGATTAGACGCATGCAATTGGCGAAACATTTTATTCAAACAAATGTAGAACCAGAATGGATGGTTTTGTGCTTATTACCGGTTCTTCCTCCCGAATTGAGACCTATTGTTTATAGGTCTGGAGATAAAGTAGTGACTTCAGACATTAATGAACTTTATAAGAGAGTTATCCGTCGGAACAACAATCTTGCCTATCTATTAAAAAGAAGTGAATTAGCGCCAGCAGATTTAGTAATGTGCCAGGAAAAATTGGTACAAGAAGCCGTGGATACACTTCTTGATAGTGGGTCCCGCGGGCAACCGACGAGGGATGGTCACAATAAAGTATACAAATCACTTTCAGATGTAATTGAAGGTAAAGAGGGAAGGTTTCGCGAGACTCTGCTTGGGAAACGGGTCGATTACTCGGGGCGTTCTGTCATTGTTGTGGGTCCTTCGCTTTCATTACATCAATGTGGATTACCTCTAGAGATAGCAATAAAGCTTTTTCAGCTATTTGTAATTCGCGATTTAATCACGAAACGCGCCACTTCTAATGTAAGGATTGCTAAAAGGAAAATTTGGGAAAAAGAACCCATTGTATGGGAAATACTTCAAGAAGTTATGCGGGGACATCCTGTACTGTTAAATAGAGCACCTACCCTGCATAGATTAGGCATACAGGCCTTTCAACCCACTTTAGTAGAGGGGCGTACTATTTCTTTACACCCATTAGTGTGTAAGGGTTTCAATGCGGACTTTGATGGAGATCAAATGGCTGTTCATCTACCTTTATCCTTGGAAGCTCAGGCAGAAGCCCGTTTACTTATGTTTTCTCATATGAATCTCTTATCTCCCGCTATTGGGGATCCTATTTGCGTACCAACCCAAGACATGCTTATCGGGCTTTATGTATTAACGATTGGAAAGCGTCGAGGTATTTGTGCAAATAGATATAATAGTTGCAGAAACTACCCAAATCTAAAAGTAAATTACAATAATAATAATAATTTTAAATATAGGAAAGATAAAGAACCCCATTTTTCTAGTTCTTATGATGCACTGGGAGCTTATAGACAAAAACTAATCAGTTTAGATAGTCCCTTGTGGCTACGATGGAACCTGGATCAACGCGTCATTGGGTCAAGAGAAGTTCCGATTGAAGTTCAATATGAATCTTTGGGGACTTATCATGAGATTTATGCCCACTATCTAATAATGGGAAATAGAAAAAAAGAAATTCGTTCGATATACATTCGAACCACTCTTGGTCATATTTCTTTTTATAGAGAAATAGAGGAAGCCATACAAGGATTTAGTCAGGCCTATTCATACACTACCTAAACAAGAAAGTTAGATTCGGCGATGCCCCTCCCCTTTCGGGGGGCATTCCGATTTCCCTAGTATCATCATTATTTGCCACGCGAATCCAGATTGAGATTGAGGCAATTAAGTTAATTAAATTTTCGAATCACTGACTCAGGCCCATTGTCGAATCCTACTCAGCAATTGTCGAATCCTACTCAGCCGAAAAGGGGGTACTTATGTATGGCGGAACGGGCCAATCTGGTCTTTCATAATAAAGAGATAGACGGAACTGGTATGAAACGACTTATTAGCAGATTAATAGATCATTTTGGAATGGGATATACATCCCATATACTGGATCAACTAAAGACTCTGGGCTTCCATCAAGCCACTACTACATCGATTTCGTTAGGAATCGAGGATCTTTTAACAATACCCTCTAAGGGATGGTTAGTCCAAGACGCGGAACAACAGAGTTTTCTTTTGGAGAAACACTATTATTATGGGGCTGTACACGCGGTAGAAAAATTACGCCAATCTGTTGAGATATGGTATGCGACAAGTGAATATTTGAAACAAGAAATGAATTCAAATTTTCGGATAACGGATCCTTCTAATCCAGTCTATCTAATGTCTTTTTCAGGAGCCAGAGGAAATGCATCTCAAGTACACCAATTAGTAGGTATGAGAGGATTAATGTCGGACCCTCAAGGACAAATGATTGATTTACCTATTCAAAGCAATTTACGCGAGGGACTTTCTTTGACAGAATATATAATTTCCTGCTATGGAGCCCGCAAAGGGGTTGTAGATACTGCTGTGCGAACAGCAGATGCTGGATATCTTACACGTAGACTTGTTGAAGTAGTTCAACATATTATTGTGCGTAGAAGAGATTGTGGTACTATCCGAGGTATTTCTGTAAGTCCTCAAAATGGGATGACGGAAAAACTTTTTGTCCAAACACTAATTGGTCGTGTATTAGCAGACGATATATATATCGGTTCACGATGCATTGCCGCGCGAAATCAAGATATTGGAATTGGATTAGTCAATCGATTCATAACTGCCTTTCGAGCACAACCATTTCGAGCACAACCAATATATATTAGAACCCCCTTTACTTGCCGAAGCACTTCTTGGATCTGTCAATTATGCTATGGCCGGAGTCCTACTCATAGTGATCTGGTCGAATTGGGAGAAGCCGTAGGTATTATTGCAGGTCAATCAATTGGGGAGCCAGGGACTCAACTAACATTAAGAACTTTTCATACTGGCGGAGTATTCACAGGGGGTACTGCCGACCTTGTACGATCCCCTTCGAATGGAAAAATAAAATTCAATGAGAATTTGGTTCACCCCACACGTACCCGTCATGGGCAGCCTGCTTTTCTATGTTATATAGACTTGCATGTAACTATTCAGAGTCAAGATATTCTATATAGTGTGAATATTCCCTCAAAAAGCTTGATTCTAGTGCAAAATGATCAATATGTAAAATCCGAACAAGTAATTGCGGAGATTCGTGCCGGAACGTCCACTTTACATTTTAAAGAAAGGGTACAAAAGCATATTTATTCTGAATCAGACGGCGAAATGCACTGGAGTACTGATGTTTACCATGCGCCCGAATATCAATATGGTAATCTTCGCCGATTACCAAAAACAAGCCATTTATGGATATTGTCAGTAAGTATGTGCAGATCCAGTATAGCGTCTTTTTCACTCCACAAGGATCAAGATCAAATGAATACTTATGGTAAAAAAGATAGGGAAATTCTTGATTATTCAACGTCGGATCGAATCATGTCCAATGGCCATTGGAATTTTATCTATCCTTCTATTTTTCAAGATAATTCAGATTTGTTGGCGAAAAAGCGAAGAAATAGGTTCGTCATTCCATTACAATATCATCAAGAACAAGAGAAAGAACTAATATCCTGTTTTGGGATTTCGATTGAAATCCCCCTTATGGGTGTTTTACGTAGAAATACTATTTTTGCTTATTTTGACGATCCCCGATACAGAAAAGATAAAAAGGGTTCAGGAATTGTTAAATTTAGATATAGGACCCTAGAAGAAGAATATAGGACTCGAGCGGAAGACTCAGAAGAGGAATATGAGACCCTAGAAGACGAATACAGGACCCGAGAGGACGAATATGAATATGAAACCCTAGAAGAATCTAAATATGGAATCCTAGAAGACGAATACGAATATGAAACCCTAGAAGACGAATATGGGAGCCCAGAAAACGAATATGGGAACCCAGAGAACGAATATAGGACTTTAGAGAAAGACTCAGAAGAGGAATATGGGAGCCCAGAGAGCAAATATAGGACCCAAGAGGACGAATATGGAACTCTAGAGGAAGACTCAGAAGACGAATATGGCAGCCCCGGGGAAAGCGCAGAGGAAAAATATGGTACTTTAGAGGAAGACTCAGAAGAAGATTCAGAGGACGAATACGAGAGCCCAGAGGAAGATTCCATCTTAAAAAAAGAGGGTTTGATTGAGCATCGAGGAACAAAAGAATTTAGTCTAAAATACCAAAAAGAAGTAGATCGGTTTTTTTTCATTCTTCAAGAACTTCATATCTTGCCGAGATCTTCATCCCTAAAGATACTTGACAATAGTATTATTGGAGTGAATACACAACTCACAAAAAATACAAGAAGTCGACTAGGCGGACTGGTCCGAGTGAAGAGAAAAAAAAGCCATACGGAACTCAAAATATTTTCCGGAGATATTCATTTTCCTGAAGAGGCGGATAAGATATTAGGTGGCTGTTTGATACCGCCAGAAAGACAAAAAAAAGATTCTAAGGAATCAAAAAAAAGGAAAAATTGGGTCTATGTTCAACGGAAAAAAATTCTCAAGAGCAAGGAAAAGTATTTTGTTTCCGTTCGCCCTACAGTGGCATATGAAATGGACGAAGGAAGAAATTTAGCAACACTTTTCCCGCAGGATCTCTTGCAAGAAGAAAATAATCTCCAAATTCGACTTGTCAATTTTATTTCTCATGAAAATAGCAAGTTAACTCAAAGAATTTATCACACAAATAGTCAATTTGTTAGAACTTGCTTAGTAGTGAATTGGGAACAAGAAGAAAAAGAAAAGGCTGGTGCTTCCCTTGTTGAGGTAAGAGCAAATGATCTTATTCGCGATTTCCTAAGAATTGAGTTAGTCAAGTCCACTATTTCGTATACACGAAAAAGGTATGGTAGGACAAGTGCAGGACCGATTCCCCATAATAGGTTAGATCGCGCCAATATCAATTCTTTTTATTCCAAGGCGAAGATTGAATCACTTAGCCAACATCCAGAAGCTATTGGCACTTTGTTGAATCGAAATAAAGAATACCACTCTTTGATGATTTTGTCGGCATCCAACTGTTCTCGAATTGGTTTATTCAAGAATTCAAAACATCCCAATGCGATAAAAGAATGGAATCCTAGAATTCCTATTCGAGAAATTTTTGGGCCCTTAGGCGCTATTGTAGCTAGTATATCGCATTTTTCTTCATCTTACTATTTACTAACGCATAATAAAATCCTGTTAAAAAAATATTTGTTCGTTGACAATTTAAAACAAACCTTCCAAGTACTTCAAGAACTTAAATACTCTTTAATAGATGAAAATAAAAGGATTTCTAATTTCGATAGTAACATAATGTTGGATCCATTCCTTTTGAATTGTCACTTTGTCCATCATGATTCTTGGGAAGAGACATTGGCAATAATTCACCTTGGACAATTTATTTGTGAAAATGTATGTCTATTTAAATCGCACATAAAAAAATCCGGTCAAATTTTCATTGTAAATATGAATTCCTTTGTTATAAGAGCAGCTAAACCTTATTTGGCCACTACAGGAGCAACTGTTAATGGTCATTATGGAGAAATCCTTTACAAGGGAGATAGGTTAGTTACGTTTATATATGAAAAATCGAGATCTAGTGACATAACGCAAGGTCTTCCAAAAGTGGAACAAATCTTTGAAGCGCGTTCAATTGATTCATTATCCCCGAATCTCGAAAGGAGAATTGAGGATTGGAATGAGCGTATACCAAGAATTCTTGGGGTCCCTTGGGGATTCTTGATTGGAGCTGAGCTAACCATAGCCCAAAGTCGTATCTCTTTGGTTAATAAAATCCAAAAGGTTTATCGATCCCAAGGGGTACAGATCCATAATAGACATATAGAGATTATTATACGCCAAGTAACATCAAAAGTGCGGGTTTCCGAAGATGGAATGTCTAATGTTTTTTCGCCTGGGGAATTAATCGGACTATTGCGAGCGGAACGAGCAGGACGAGCTTTGGATGAATCGATCTATTATCGGGCAATCTTATTGGGAATAACAAGGGCTTCCCTGAATACCCAAAGTTTCATATCTGAAGCAAGTTTTCAAGAAACTGCTCGAGTTTTAGCAAAAGCTGCCCTACGAGGTCGCATTGATTGGTTGAAAGGCTTGAAAGAAAACGTAGTTCTGGGGGGGATTATACCTGTTGGTACCGGATTCCAAAAATTTGTGCATCGTTCCCCACAAGACAAGAACCTTTATTTCGAAATAAAAAAAAAAAATCTATTCGCGTCGGAAATGAGAGATTTTTTGTTTCTCCATACAGAATTAGTTTCTTCAGATTCTGACGTAACAAACAATTTTTATGAGACATAAGAACCCCCATAAAAATATTTTTTACTTTACTAGACTTTTGAACTTAGAACACTAACAGGTCAAATTTTAGATTTTTAAGATTTTTATTTTAATAAGTAAAACAAGTCAGTTAATTCATTAAGGTGGTTATGTTTATACCATGTATCAATGGCCAACTCTTATCTTAGTACAAGGTTCTCTCGGAACAATTATTATTTATTTCAAGCTATTTCGGATCTTTCTTAATCTTCAAAAAGAACTAAATTCCGTAATGGAATGGTAGGATTAAAAAAAAGGAAGTGTGGAAAAAATGACAAGAAGATATTGGAACATTAATTTGAAAGAGATGATAGAAGCAGGAGTTCATTTTGGTCATGGTATTAAGAAATGGAATCCTAAAATGGCCCCTTACATTTCGGCAAAGCGTAAAGGTACTCATATTATAAATCTCGCTAGAACGGCTCGTTTTTTATCAGAAGCTTGTGATTTAGTTTTTGATGCAGCAAGTCAGGGAAAAAGTTTCTTAATTGTTGGTACCAAAAAAAGAGCAACAGATTTAGTAGCATCAGCTGCAATAAGGGCTCGTTGTCATTATGTTAATAAAAAGTGGTTCAGTGGTATGTTAACGAATTGGTCGATTACGAAAACTAGACTTTCTCAATTTAGAGACTTAAGAGCAGAAGAAAAAATGGGAAAATTCCACCATCTCCCAAAAAGAGATGTGGCAATCTTGAAGAGAAAATTATCTACTTTGCAAAGGTATCTCGGCGGGATCAAATATATGACGAGATTGCCAGACATTGTGATCGTCCTTGATCAGCAAAAAGAGTATATAGCTCTTCGGGAATGTGCCATTTTGGGGATTCCTACTATTTCTTTAGTCGATACAAATTGTGACCCGGATCTCGCGAATATATCGATTCCAGCCAACGATGACACTATGACTTCAATTCGATTGATTCTTAACAAATTAGTATTTTCAATTTGTGAGGGCCGTTCTCTCTATATAAGAAATCGTTGATTAAGAATATATAGTGAATTCTTGGGCAACTGCGTAAATTTATGGAATCACTTACTTTACTATATCTTTTTTTTTGCATAGAATTTTTTTTGCATAGAAAAAAGAAGGGGAATATTGATATATATTAGAGGGTATTGATATATATTATGATCTGATGTGCTTTCTTGGTATCCTAAATATAAGATTAATACTTCAAGTTGCTGAGTTGAGAAAGAGATGGTTGAATCAAAAGAATTCCTTTTTTGAAGTTCAATTTTTATCAGAGGACAATATGAATATTATACCTTGTTCCATTAAAACACTCAAGGGGTTATACGATATATCGGGTGTAGAAGTAGGCCAACACTTCTATTGGCAAATAGGAGGTTTCCAAATTCATGCCCAAGTACTCATCACTTCTTGGGTCGTAATTACTATCTTGCTAGGTTCAGTTGTCATAGCTGTTCGGAATCCACAAACCATCCCGACCGACGGTCAGAATTTTTTTGAATATGTCCTTGAGTTTATTCGAGACTTGAGCAAAACTCAGATTGGAGAAGAATATGGTCCCTGGGTTCCCTTTATTGGAACTATGTTCCTTTTTATTTTTGTTTCGAATTGGTCGGGTGCTCTTTTACCTTGGAAAATTATAGAGTTACCCCATGGGGAATTAGCAGCGCCCACGAATGATATAAATACTACTGTTGCTTTAGCTTTACTCACGTCAGCGGCATATTTTTATGCTGGTCTTAGCAAAAAAGGATTGAGCTATTTCGAGAAATATATTAAACCAACTCCAATCCTTTTACCAATTAACATCCTAGAAGATTTCACAAAACCATTATCGCTTAGCTTTCGACTTTTCGGGAATATATTGGCGGATGAATTAGTCGTTGTTGTTCTTGTTTCTTTAGTCCCCTTAGTAATCCCTATACCGGTCATGTTTCTTGGATTATTTACAAGCGGTATTCAAGCTCTTATTTTTGCAACATTAGCCGCAGCCTATATAGGTGAATCCATGGAGGGTCATCATTGAATTGACTCTTTTTGGAAATAGTATTTTTTTTTTTTGCAGCTTAGCTCAATTCATGCATGGTTCCAGATAATCTGCTTGGTTGCAAAAAAATAGTTAGAAATGCGTATGAATATATAGCCTAGAGTTGTAGGAGAGAGAATAGAATAGACTATATTATGGAATTTTCAAAGTATATATGCATTAAGGAGGGTGGAGTCAGGCTAGATCTATACTATAATATCCTTAATGTCTATAAGTGGAGTCCTCTTTTATGCAGGTTTCCACTTTAAGCAATGATTTTAGAATCCGATTCAATAGAAAATGAGAAAATATGCAAACAAAATAGAAGAAACAAATGTATATATATAGGATATTATATTATATATTCCTAGGTTAGATTCATTATCTAATCCGATATATGGATATGGAATTCCCTTCTATGTAGTTCGGACAATTCACATTATCATTTCAATTTGATTTCAATTTGTACTTTTTAGTTACTTTACTTCTCCCCAATAGAGCTTAGAAGTAAGAATTTATTGGTTGATTGTATCCTTAACCATTTCTTTTTTTTGACACGAGGAACTACTCACCATGAATCCACTAATTGCTGCTGCTTCTGTTATTGCTGCTGGATTGGCCGTAGGGCTTGCTTCTATTGGACCTGGAGTTGGTCAAGGTACTGCTGCAGGACAAGCTGTAGAAGGTATTGCGAGACAGCCAGAAGCAGAAGGTAAAATACGAGGTACTTTATTGCTTAGTCTAGCTTTTATGGAAGCTTTAACAATTTATGGACTAGTTGTGGCACTAGCGCTTTTATTTGCGAACCCTTTTGTTTAATCTTAAAAAAAAAATTCTTTCGATTTCGATTAGATACTTTTTTCTTTTTTTAGTAAATTGGTATTTGCTTCCACAATTCCAATTATATCAATACTTTATTTAATTTACTCCTATTTATTACTCCTGGAATTATCTATTTATCGGGACAGATAATACCCCATTCTAGGAAGGGCTGAGTTGAGTATTATTAATTTAGAAGATATGCTCACCTTCTTATTTCCCGTCCTTAGTTTAGGAAAGTGGAAAGTTTTTTCCTTTTATTTTAGGAATTTTGGGAACAGAACATTTCAACAAAGGAAGTCTTTCACCGGTCAAACAAGACGTAAGACTTAATCTAAAAGAAATTACTAGATTGAATCTATTTGCATTAAAAAAACCGATCAAAAAAGGGCGAGCGAAGTAAGTGATCGAAAAACTTTGTTCTTTGTTCGTCCTATCTATAAGAGGAGAGCATATGAAAAATGTAACCCATTCTTTCGTTTTTTTAGCTCACTGGCCATCCGCTGGCAGTTTCGGGCTTAATACCGATATTTTAGCAACAAATCTAATAAATCTAACTGTAGTGGTTGGTGTTTTGATTTTTTTTGGAAAGGGAGTGTGTGCGAGTTGTCTATTTCAAGAATAGATTGGATCTATCCGGCTGCACTTTATAATATTTTTTAGTATTTTTCGGATAAATAAGAAAAGGGTGCACGATCTCGACGAATTACTTCTGAATAAATTCAGAAATCATATGGAAGAACCATAGCATTTCGCGACTCATTGGTAAATCAACTTTGATTCTCTATAAACCAAGAATGTGAGACCATTAACACGGTTAAAGCTAAACTGCTTGAAGTCCAGGCAAAAAGAGGTACTCTTTCTACAACTATATTAGTATTAGTACCAATTTAAACGGGAAATAGCTAATGTAAAATTTATCTGATATAGAACACTCATATCGATAAAATGGTTTGAACTATTTACTAGAAAAAAAGGGGGCACCCTGCCCTTTTTTAACCAATGCCGAATCGACGACCTATGTATAAAAAAGAGAAATTTTTTGGATTTGAAGAAAAAAAAAATAAAAAAGAATTCTATTAATTTTCATTTTCCATTTATTTAGTTAGTTTTTCTTAATGAAATTGAAATTATTAACTAGAGGGCAAATAAAAATAAAGAAACAACTTTGCTGACCATGATATATTTTTATCTAGGCGGAAGAGTCCTCTTAATATTTATCTAGTCTTATATAGGTTTCGGTATATTGAAATATAAACATAAAAAAGAAGATAGAGGATAGGCTCATTACTTAAAAAAAAGATATGGAAATAGCTATAGAAAAAAAAAAAGGAGCGTGAGAGCCAAATGAATCGAAAGATTCATGTTTGGTTCGGGAAGAGATCATAAAAGTTGTAAACTTACAAAATAATCTACTTTCATTAAAAGATTTATTAGATAATCGAAAACAGAGGATCTTGAGTACTATTCGAAATTCAGAAGAATTGCGTAGAGGGACCATTGAGCAACTCGAAAAAGCTCGGATTCGATTACAGAAAGTCGAACTAGAAGCGGATGAGTATCGAATGAATGGATACTCTGAGATAGAACGAGAAAAAGCAAATTTGATTAATGCTACTTCTATTAGTTTGGAACAATTGGAAAAGTCTAAAAACGAAACCCTTTATTTTGAAAAACAAAGGGCAATGAATCAGGTCCGACAGCGGGTTTTCCAACAGGCCGTACAAGGAGCTCTAGGAACTCTGAATAGTTGTTTGAATACCGAGTTACATTTCCGTACGATTCGTGCTAATATTGGCATTCTCGGGTCCCTG
>NW_028259461.1:3653086-3660687 GCF_056163025.1 Triticum urartu | reverse complement strand
ATAATACTTCAGGAGCTAATGAAACTATTTTGGTAAAATTCAATTCTCTCAATTCCTCGGCAATCGCGCCAAAAACTCGAGTTCCTTTTGGATTGCCTTTTTGATCAATTATAACCGCAGCATTGTCATCATAGCGGATTATTATACCGTCTTCGCATTTGAACTCTTTACATGTACGTACAATTACAGCTCGAATTACTTCGGATCTTTCTAGAGGCATTTGGGGCAATGCGTCTTTGATTACAGCAACAATAACATCACCAATACGAGCATATCGCTGATTACCAGCAGCTCCTATGACTCGAATACACATCAATTTTCGAGCTCCACTATTATCTGCTACATTTAAAAGGGTCTGAGGTTGAATCATATTATTTTGATTTCAATTTGTTATTTCAATGCAAAAGGATGAAAGAAATATTGTCTTTCCAGAAAGAAAAACCGAGCATTTTTTTTTATCTTCCATACCCCTTTTAGGGTTCTATATCTCTAATCGAATAAATTGACTTCGTATGGGCATTTTACTGGCAGCTATGGAGATAGCTGCTCTAGCTACAGTTTCAGATACTCCCCCCATTTCATAAAGTATACGACCAGGTTTAACAACGGATACCCAATATTCGGGGGACCCCTTTCCCGAGCCCATACGTGTTTCCGTGGGTCTTAGTGTAACCGGTTTGTCGGGAAATATACGTACCCATATTTTTCCACCACGACGTGCATATCGTGTTATTGCTCTTCGTCCTGCTTCTATCTGTCTCGCCGTGATCCAAGCGGGTTCAAGTGCTTGAAGAGCATATCTACCAAAACAAATACGATTGCCTCGGCAGGATTTTCCTTTCATTCTTCCTCTATGTTGTTTGCGAAATCTGGTTCTTTTGGGGTTATAGTCGATGGTTCTCTTTCTTAGTTCCATCTCTACTGCAAAACTGGACATGAGAGTTTCTTCTCATCCAGCTCCTCGCGAATGGAATCAGAAAGCATGTAAATTTCTCTAATTCATAATATTCCAAAATATTACGGTACGGATAGATACACATTAATAGATAATAGAAAAAGTTCGGTTTTTTTTATATTGAATTTGTTAAAACAGAAAAATATAATATATAGTCAAAAAAGAAGATCTAGAATATATCCAGATGTGTGTGTATATTTATCTAAATTCTATATTTATAGATAATGTAATCCTTCTTAAAAAAATCCTTATTTTTACTCTTATTGAATCGCGGTAAAGTATTCTAATTCAATAAGAATTTCGCGGGCGAATATTTACTCTTTCCTGTCTTATTTGTTAATTTATAAACTTACCAAATAAGACAATTTTTTTGGTTTGTTCCGCCATCCCACCCAATGAAGTGTTAGGATTCTTTTCAATAAAATCCTATGGAATCATAGGTTCTGTCGTTCCCACTGCTTCTCCTTGAATGGTTAGGTCTGAATCCCGCAACGGAGCTTCCAAAAAATTTCTTTCCGAGTTAATTTTCTCAGTTTTATTAACCCGGGCGGCTCTTTATTATTGCTTTAAATTTGTAGTTCTTGTTTCAAGTTACAATTTTTAATTCTCTATTATTTTTATTATATTGATGCTTTATCACATTGCCTTTTATGATGTAATTCATAGACCATACATAGTGGAATCCTATATCTTATTTATTTCCTCTTCCTTCTTTCTATCATCCCTCCCTTTATCCACATCCCTTTAGTTTTGCTTCACAACCTAGAATCCCTTTTCTTTTTTAGAGAAAAAATTGCAGTTGCTACAACTATATGACACATCTACTCATTTATGTTATGATAGAGGTATTTATTCATATAGTGACTGTTTCTTAGTTAGGATCTCGACAATACGAAGCAATAGGTTGGTTATTAGTTAATTTTCTATAATTACTAAGTTTTTTTCTTAAAAAAAAGAAAAAAATAACGAGTCACACACTAAGCATAGCAATTATATTAAATGATTTATCAATTTTCATTAAATCTTATAGAAAGAGGTATAATTTCTTCTTTTGCAGGGATTTCAGGAAAAAAGTCTCTTGTCATTTTTTATTCTATCAATGGACAGAATCCGAAGACAAGATTACTTATTCTTCGTCTACGAATATCCAAATTTTTACACCTAATACTCCATAGATAGTCCGAATTGGATAGCAGCAATAATCAATTTTAGCGCGAATTGTTTGGAGGGGAAGTCTACCCTTTTTAATAGATTCGGCGCGTGCAATTTCTTTTCCTCCGAGACGACCCGCAATTTTTACTTTTACTCCCCTTATATCTGCTTTTTTAGTTAATTCAATGGCTTTTTTCATTGCCTTTCGGAATGAAACTCTATTTTTTAATTGGAAAGCTATATATTCTGCAAGAATGTTAGGCTGTCTATAAGGTTCTTTAACTTTTTCGATAGAAATATTAAATCTCTGGTTTACAGAGTTAATTTCCTTTTGTAGATCTTTCTCTAATTCTTCGATTGCTCCTTTTTTCTTTAATAAATTTGGGAATCCAATATGGATTATGACGTGGATCGTATCGATTTCTTTTTGGATTTCTATATGTGTAATTACTTCGGAACTTGAACCTGAGTCCATTTTTCTATTATGTGTAATTACTTCGGAACTTGAGTCTGATTCTATTTTTCTATTCGAGCCCTTTTTCCTATTCTTTTGTATATAGTTCTTGATACAATCCCTTATTTTTTTATCTTCCTGTAGACCTTCAGAATAATTTTTTGGTTGTGCGAACCAAAAGGAATGGTGTTTTTGGGTTGTACCAAGTCTGAAACCGAGTGGATTTATTTTTTGTCCCATATTTTTCTATTCTATATTTTTTTTACTGGGAATCGAAATCTTAGATGGATCTAAAGGTTATTTAGATTTCTTTACTATATTTAGTACAATTGTTATATGACACATGCTTTTTTTTATGGGGAAACTACGTCCTCGAGCTCGAGGTCTGAATTTCTTCATAATAGTACTCCTACTGACTTCGGCTTTAGTAATAAATAAATTCGCTTTGTCGAAATCCCTATAATGAGTAGCATTTGCGGCTGCCGAATAAACCAACTTTAAGATGGGATAAGATGCTCGATAGGGCATGAGGTTCAGTATCATAACAGTTTCCTCGTAGTAACGCCAGCGAATCTCGTCAAGAACTCTTTGTGCTTTGAAAACAGACATAGGGATACGTTTTTGTGCTTTGAAAACTCTCTCGAACTTAAGTAGACGATCGGTTGGAACTTTCCTTGCGAGTTTCCTTAGCCCACTTTTCTTCTTCTTTATCCTAGGGATATACTTTACTAGTTTGAAACTTGTCATAAATAAGGTTATTCCCCGCCTACCTTTACTTTATTTTGAATCTTTTTTTCTTCTTAATCTTTCTATTCAGAATTCAGTTAACGACGAGATTTAGTATCCTTTCTTGCATTTTCATAACTCGTGAAATGCCGAGTAGGCACGAATTCCCCCAATTTGCGACCTACCATAGGATTTGTTATGTAAATAGGTATATGTTCCTTTCCATTATGAATCGCGATTGTATGGCCAACCATTGTGGGTAGAATGCTAGATGCCCGGGACCACGTTACTATTGTTTCTTTCTCCTCCTTCATATTGACCTTTTCTATCTTTGCCAATAAATGATGAGCTACAAAAGGATTCGTTTTTTTTCGTGTCACAGCTGATTACTCCTTTTTTCCTTTTTAAAGAGTGGCATTCTATGTCCAATATCTCGATCGAAGTACGGAGGTCAGAATAAATAGAATAATGATCAATGGAAAAAAGAAAAAAATCCTTTAGCTGGATAAGGGGCGGATGTAGCCAAGTGGATCAAGGCAGTGGATTGTGAATCCACCATGCGCGGGTTCAATTCCCGTCGTTCGCCCATCGCATTATTGCAAATTCCAAAAATGCAATTTTCCATATTCCTAGTTACGTATTTACTTACGGCGACGAAGAATAAAACTATCGCTATATTTTTTCCTTTTCCTAGTTCTTCTTCCAAGCGCAGGATAACCCCAAGGGGTTGTGGGTTTTTTTCTACCAATGGGAGCTTTCCCTTCACCGCCCCCATGGGGGTGGTCCACAGGGTTCATAACTACCCCTCTTACTACGGGGCGTTTACCTAGCCAACACTTAGATCCGGCTCTACCCAAACTTTTTTGGTTCACCCCAACATTACCCACTTGTCCGACTGTTGCTAAGCAGTTTTGGGATACTAAACGGACCTCCCCAGATGGTAATCTTAAAGTGGCCGATTTACCCTCTTTTGCAATGAGTTTCGCTACAGCACCTGCTGCTCTAGCTAATTGCCCACCCCTTCCACGTGTGATTTCTATGTTATGCATGGCCGTGCCTAAGGGCATATCGGTTGAAGTAGATTCTTCTTTTCTCTCAAAAAACCCCTTCCCAAACTGTACAAGCTTCTTCCAAAGCATACGGCTTTCTAGATGTATATGACGATCTCTAGACAGATGGATCTTATATGAATCATATGATGAAGTACCACATGAGTGGATATATAGGAAAGGAATCCAAATCTGCCGAATCGCTCATGTTATGATCTTCTACATCCTAGGTCTCTGCGTTCCGTCATCTGGCTTATGTTCTTCATGTAGCATTCAGATCGAATGACTCTATGAAATTACGTCGATACTTCCACATATTATGGGTAACGTAGGAGACATCCCTATTTTCCCCCGGGGGTCTTAATTACCACTGCTTAGCTTTCAATTTGCCTCTGACCATCAAATTAAATGTGAATAACCCGTCCTCCTCTCTTTGAAACAAGGGGCGCTTCCGGTTCTGTGCGTGCTTCAAACAATTTTGTCTTCTCCATATTACCATATCTCTAGAGCCAATAATTTTCTATGAGGAACTACTGAACTCAATCACTTGCTGCCGTTACTCAACAGTTTTCTGTTGAGGTCTATCCCGTAGAGGTAGTCAAATTGGATCAGTGATCGATTTCTAGGTTTCGTCGTAAACCTAATTGGTTACTTCCAATTACGTAAATCAATAGTTCAAACCGCACTCAAAGGTAGGGCATTTCCCATTGATATAGGAACTTTTGTACCAGAAACAATAGTATCTCCAATTATAGCCCCTCTGGGATGTAAAATATATCTCTTCTCACCATCCCCATAGTGTATGAGACAAATGTATGCATTTCGATTAGGGTCGTATTCTATGGTTACGATTCTACCAGATATGTCTTTTTGATTCCGTCGAAAATCTATTTTACGGTATAGGCGCTTATGACCTCCCCCTCTATGCCTTGCGGTAATGATTCCTCTGGAATTACGACCTTTACCACAACGGTGCCGTCCATGGATCAAATTATTTCGTGGATTGGATTTCACTTGCCTGTCTACGGTTCCCTTGCGTGTGCTCGGGATAGGTGTTTTGTATAAATGTTTCGCCGTATTATTAAGTATTCTCCTTTAGTTTTTTTCTCTATCTAGAAGTGGAATAGAATAACCCGGTTGAAGGGTAATGATCATACGTCTGTAATGCATTGTATGGCCCAGAATAGGTCCTATTCTTCTACCTTTTCCAGGTAGTCGATGGCTATTCACAGCTACCACCTTAACACCAAAGAAGAGTTCGACCCAATGCTTTATTTCTGTCTTAGTGAATCCCGATTCGACATTAAAAGTATATTGATTCTTTCCCAATAAACGAAGACTTTTTTCTGTAAATACTGCGTATTTGATTCCATCCATAAATCGACTTTCCCTCCTATGCTCTGAGTTCCAGTATCGATAAGAATTCGAGTTCTTATTGTTCTTATGTTATGGTATGAATATACCATACCAATTCGTTATGTATGGATGATGGATGAGATTCCATGGATAGAGAGCCAGTTCCAATAGACTTATGGAATGTTCCCGTTCGTGTGCATCCAGCAGGAATTGAACCCGCAAATTTACCAATTATGAGTTGGGCGCTTTAACCATTCAGCCATGGATGCTTAACAGGGATCATCGTACATCGTAAATAACCAATTTTCATATAGAAAGACATATCATAGAAAAATGAAATCGAAAATATTCCGAGATGGCAAATATTCGGAGATGACTATGAAAACACCTCTCTGGATCCTCGAATTGAAAGAGAGATTGAGAGGGATCAAGAATCCTAATTCTCGCTATTTGGAATGGATCCAATTCTATTGAGTCTGACTCATAGTGATCATTTCTCTTTAGCAAAGAATGACCTTGGTTATCAAAGGATTGAACAACCGGGATCCATTTACTTATGATACCTAGTTGGCATTGATAACAAGGATCTAATGAATTATGAGTTTAATAGATCCTCTTTAGCAGAAAGACGTATATTCCTTGCTCATTATCAGACAATCACTTATTCCCAAACCTCGTGTGGGACTAATCGTTTTCATTTACCATCTCATGGAAAACCCTTTTCGTTCCGCTTAGCCCTATCGGGTATTTTAGTGATAGGTTCTGTAGGAACTGGACGATCCTATTTGGTCAAATACCTAACGAAAAATTACGATTTTCCTTTCATTAAGGTACGAGGGCTTCTTATTCCACAAGAACGAAAGCACCTTTTCATTCTTTCATATACTAGGGGTTTTTACTTGGAAAAGACAATGTTCCATACTAAAGGATTCGGGTCCATAACCACGAGTTCCAGTGCACTAGATCTTGTAGCACTTAGCAACGAAGCCCTATCCATTAGTATTCCACATAAGAAATCCATTCTAGAAAAAAATACAATTAGATTAGCTCTTCATAGACAAACTTGGGGTTTGCGAGCCAAGGTAAGATCGGCTCGGGATCATGGGACCCTTTTCTATCAGATAGGAGGGGCTCTTGTACAAAATAGACTTACTAAGTAATAACCCCATAGAATCTATCTATATAAAGATAAAGAGGCAATCGTGTCAGGAAGCGGGTTTTTCTTTGGCCAAAAGGTACTTCGAACTTGGAACGAGCATGAAGAGATTAACGAGACTTCTTTCTCTTTTGAGTTTTTCTGGCGGACCTGCCGCGCAAGATCTTTGGTCTTCCCCTGGAACCGATGAAAAAAAGTGGATCGCTTCTTATGTACTCGCTCAGAATGATTCTTCTCTATCTATAGTTCATGGCCTATTAGAAGTAGAAGGTGCTCTGGTGCAATCCTTACCGACAGAAAAAGATTGCAGTCAGGTTGATAATAGTCGAGTGACATTACTTCGTCGGTCCGAACTAAGGAATCTGTTAGAAATGTTTTGAAATGGATATTGTTCTCTCTTTGATCAGGGATTGCTATATGAAAAGAAGTGGAGTTTGAAAAAGGGAACGGAATGCTCAAACCGGAACTGCTAGAGGAACGAATTTTCAATAGCATAACTTGGGCTCCTAGAATATGGCGCCCTTGGGACAATCTATTTGATTGCAGGGTTTTGTTCCGAAGCAAAGATATCCGCGGAGGCCGGTTCGTTCGTCCTATTCTGATATTCAGGACCAAGAGGTACTGGATTCTCTTTCGGATAGGCCCTGAAAGGAGAAGAAAGGCTGAAATGCCAACGGACCTCTGTCTATTCTCTAATTCACCCGATCCGATAGTACCCGTTTTTGGAACGTCCAGTGCCAAAGTCACTGAATG
>NW_028259461.1:3620586-3638086 GCF_056163025.1 Triticum urartu | reverse complement strand
TCCTAAGGGTCAAAGCAAGCCCTTTAATTCAATTCTTTATTCTTACATTAAAATTCTTACATTAAAGAATGAATAAAATCTCCCCAAGTAGGATTCGAACCTACGACCAGTCAGTTAACAGCCGACCGCTCTACCACTGAGCTACTGAGGAACAAGGGGGGATTCGACCTCCTAGAGTTCAACTCCCGCTCTCAACCCATGAACAATATGAGTCCGAAGCTTCTTTCGTAACTCCCATAATTTCTTCGTAGTGGCTCCGTTCCATGCCTCATTTCATAGGGAAGCCCAAAGTGGCTCTATTTCATTCTATTTCACTTCCTAGCACTTCCTATCATTTAATATCCATCCCTTTGGTCTTATTGACATAAGAGATGTCATTTATAGTCTATCTCTTTCTATATATGGAAAGTCAAGAAATTCTCATCGAAACATCGAGAAATTGTGCATATAGAAAACTCTAAAGAAAGAAAAAAAGGAGACCCATGCCATGATTTTCAAATCTTTTCTATTTAGTAGTCTAAGTTTCTCGATGAGGATAATTAATTCGGTCGTTGTGGTCGGACTCTATTATGGATTTCTGACTACATTCTCCATAGGTCCCTCTTAGATCTTCTTTCTCCAATCTTGGATTAGGGAAGAAGGAGATATTCGCGACTACTGGCGATTTCATTATGGGGCAGCTCATGATCTTCATATCGATCTATTATCCACCTCTGTATCTATTCTTTCTTAGCTAAACAGGTGGAAGATCTATCCAATTTGGTTATATTATATCATGGACTCGAAAAACGGATCTGAATTTGACTGAAATGCACGATCTTCACAGGTATCACTTTTCACGATACCTAAAAGGTGGAATAGCGATTTTCGAACCATTTCCTATAAGAGAATGGTTTCCATTACTTTGAGAAATGGATTCTTATATCAAACTATAGCTATTGCATTAAAGAAGAAAAGAAACTAATAGAAGTCGAAGACGCGGAATGATAGTGAATAGAGAGAAAGATTCTTCTGATTTTCTTGTTTCTATCTACTAGACGCCGTAGAGAATTGAGAATTTTCATGTCTTTCAATTCTCGTACTCGTAATTGGAAAGTTATGGAAGGAGACCCATCATTTTGCAATGAAAACAACATATAAAACTCTGGACAATTTCGAAATCAGGCCAAGCGTCTTAATACATATGCAAAAAAATTCATTATTGGCCCACCATTGATTAGAAGATTTAGCTTGTATGAATCGCTATTGGTTTGATACGAATAATGACAATCGTTTCAGTATGTTAAGGATACAGATGTATCCACAATTCATTTAGAGTTACTTAATAGTCTATTTCTTATACCATATCTCTATCCCGTGAAATTCTCGAGCCAAAAGATGGATGCATATGCTGTGTTTCATTTTGCTAAATGATATCAATTAAATGGTGTATCAATTCCATAAATTGCATATAGCAATAAATAAATCAGCAAAATTCTTTCTAATATTTTAGATAGAAGAAACATTTCTTCTATCTAAAATATTAGAAAGAATGTACCCTTCTATCCAAATCCAATTTGCATCGATAAAATAAATCCAAATTCCAGTAGTAGATGAATAATTGCAAATTTGTGTGTGTACGAGATTAGAATAACTTCAAAATAACTGACATAATTTTGTATTTTTCCTGATCAGAAAAATACATGAAAAAGAAAGGAGGTAGAAAAATTTTTGGATTTATGGTTAAAGAAGAAAAAGAAGAAAACAGGGGTTCTGTTGAATTTCAAGTATTCAGTTTCACCAATAAGATACGGAGACTTGCTTCACATTTGGAATTACACAAAAAAGATTTTTCATCGGAAAGAGGTCTACGAAGACTTTTGGGAAAACGTCGACGTTTGCTGGCTTATTTGGCAAAGAAAAATAGAGTACGTTATAAGAAATTAATCGGTCAGTTGAATATTCGGGAGCAGTAATTTAATCGTTCAAATTTTTTTCTTGTTTTATTATTTTTTTAGTAGTCTTATAGTAGTCTTAGATTTTTCATTTTGATGAGCCTCGCTTTGAGGAATTCATGGAATAATCCATTTTCATGGAATAATGAATTAAGGAAGAAAGGATATGAGTCTACCGCTTACAAGAAAAGATCTCATGATAGTCAATATGGGCCCTCAACACCCATCAATGCATGGTGTTCTTCGACTGATCGTTACTCTCGATGGTGAGGATGTTATTGATTGTGAACCCATATTAGGGTATTTACACAGAGGAATGGAAAAAATCGCGGAAAACCGAACTATTATACAATACTTACCTTATGTAACAAGGTGGGATTATTTAGCTACTATGTTTACAGAAGCAATAACAGTAAATGCACCAGAATTCTTGGAGAATATTCAAATACCACAAAGAGCCAGCTATATTAGGGTAATTATGTTAGAATTAAGCCGGATAGCTTCTCACTTGC
Organism: Triticum urartu; assembly: GCF_056163025.1. Classification (NCBI taxonomy): domain Eukaryota; kingdom Viridiplantae; phylum Streptophyta; class Magnoliopsida; order Poales; family Poaceae; genus Triticum; species Triticum urartu. The sequence goes on along the minus strand of NW_028259461.1, from coordinate 3,635,640 downwards.
TATGGCTTGGACCTTTTATGGCGGATCTCGGCGCACAGACTCCTTTTTTCTATATTTTTAGAGAGAGAGAATTAATATATGATCTATTTGAAGCTGCTACAGGTATGCGAATGATGCACAATTACTTTCGCATCGGAGGAGTAGCCGCCGATCTACCTTATGGATGGATCGATAAATGTTTAGATTTCTGTGATTATTTTTTACGCGGAGTTGTTGAATATCAACAACTTATTACACAGAATCCAATTTTTTTAGAGCGAGTTGAAGGAGTAGGTTTTATTAGCGGAGAAGAAGCAGTAAATTGGGGCTTATCGGGACCGATGTTACGAGCTTCTGGAATACAATGGGATCTTCGTAAAGTAGATCCTTATGAGTCTTACAACCAATTTGATTGGAAAGTCCAATGGCAAAAAGAAGGGGATTCGTTAGCTCGCTATTTAGTACGAATTGGTGAAATGAGGGAATCCATCAAAATAATTCAACAAGCTGTAGAAAAAATTCCTGGAGGACCTTATGAAAATTTAGAAGTCCGACGCTTTAAGAAAGAAAATAATTCTGAATGGAATGATTTTGAGTATAAATTTCTTGGTAAAAAACCTTCGCCCAATTTTGAATTGTCAAGACAAGAGCTTTATGTAAGAGTAGAAGCCCCAAAAGGTGAATTAGGGATTTATCTAGTAGGAGATGATAGCCTTTTCCCCTGGAGATGGAAAATCCGTCCACCCGGGTTTATTAATTTGCAAATTCTTCCTCAGCTAGTTAAAAAAATGAAATTGGCTGATATCATGACGATATTAGGTAGTATAGATATCATTATGGGGGAAGTTGATCGTTGAAATGATAATAGATAGGGTAGAGGTAGAAACTATCAATTCTTTTTCGAAATTGGAATTATTAAAAGAAGTCTATGGACTGATATCGATTCTACCCATTTTGACCCTCCTTTTGGGAATAACAATAGAGGTACTCGTAATTGTGTGGTTAGAAAGAGAAATATCTGCGTCGATACAACAACGTATTGGTCCTGAATATGCTGGCCCCCTGGGCCTGCTTCAAGCTATAGCAGATGGGACTAAGCTACTTTTTAAAGAAGATATTCTGCCATCCCGAGGAGATATTTCTTTATTTAGCATTGGACCCTCTATAGCAGTCATATCAGTTTTATTAAGTTTTTTAGTTATCCCTTTGGGATATCATTTTGTTTTAGCCGATCTTAGTATTGGTGTTTTTTTATGGATTGCCATTTCAAGTATAGCTCCTATTGGTCTTCTTATGGCAGGATATAGCTCAAATAATAAATATTCTTTTTCAGGCGGTCTACGAGCTGCTGCTCAATCCATTAGTTATGAAATACCATTAACTTTTTGTGTGCTAGCAATATCTCTACGTGTGATTCGTTAAAATAGATCTTTTTCCTATAAAATCCATTAACTATTTATATTCCTTTTCTTATTTAGTATTTGGGTTGGTAAGTTAAACTAGATAGCTATATGAGTGAAACAAAACAGCTTATAAATTTGTAGTAAAAAGAAAAAATCTCATTTCCTACGTACAAGAAAAAAGTGGAAGTAAACATAAGCAGTGTAAACTCTTTATCCCAAGGTTGATATTTTTTAATTAGTCATCATATCTTGAAGCGGCCAAGAATAAAGGATTCACGATATGGAATTCCATTACTAGAATACTCCTAGTTATTACTATAACTTAATAATCCATAAGAAGAATCCACCAAAAGTTAGTGAAGGGTTAGGAACACTAAAGTACATAAAGGATTAGTAATGGAAAATCTAAAACATTAGAGATTTTTGCCCATAAAAGGAATCATAATAAGGACTTGCAATTTGTAGAAATTATCAAGTAGTACTTTCTTCGGATTCCGATCCAGAGTATGTTCCCATTCACTTGTTAAGGAAATGGCTATCAAGAACGAATTAACCCTTTATCCATTTTTTCTTTTTAAATACCCCCTCCCTGGGGAAAGAAGAATAGTAAAAAAGATATGGAGTGCACTAGAAAAAATTTTCATTATTTCCTTCCTCTATCCATATTCATGCAGAATTGCTCATGAACTAATACCCAACTCTTTCCATTTATTAATTGAATTCCTATAACAAGTAACAAGTGTTTTATTCCAAGATTAAGTTATTACTGAACAAAGAAAAATTTTCATTATATTATAAAGGATGAGATCAATTCGGAAGCGCTTTTTCTTATTCTAGCAGACGGAATTCCTTTGGTCTAATTTAGGACTTTCAAATCTATTTTATTTTATCTAATTCTATCTACGCCCCCGGGGCTAGGAACAAAACAGTCCTTTCCTTTTTCTGATCATAGAGAAGCCGTATGAAGCTAAGGTTTCATGTACGGTTTTGAAATAGCGGTGGGAACTGTGATGTTATCACCGACTATGATTATCTAACAGTTCAAGTACAGTTGATATAGTTGAAGCACAGTCAAAATACGGTTTTTTTGGATGGAATATTTGGCGTCAGCCTATAGGTTTTCTGGTTTTTTTAATTTCTTCTTTGGCAGAATGTGAAAGATTACCCTTTGATTTACCAGAAGCGGAGGAAGAATTAGTAGCAGGTTACCAAACTGAATATTCCGGTATCAAATATGGTTTATTTTATCTTGTTTCTTACCTAAATTTATTAGTTTCTTCTTTATTTGTAACAGTTCTCTACTTGGGCGGGTGGAATTTATCTATTCCCTATATATCCTTTTTTGATTTTTTCCAAATGAATAAAGCAGTTGGAATTTTGGAAATGACAATGGGTATATTTATTACATTAACTAAAGCTTATTTATTTCTCTTCATTTCTATCACAATAAGATGGACTTTACCGAGGATGAGAATGGATCAGTTATTAAATCTTGGATGGAAATTTCTTTTACCTATTTCCCTGGGCAATCTCTTATTAACAACCTCTTCTCAACTTGTTTCACTATAAATAAGATAATACAATAATAGTAAGAATATTTTCAACACAAAAGCTCTCTCAAACAAGAGAAAGAAACATATCTTTTTCATAGATATTTAGAATGAATATGTTCCCTATGGTAACTGGGTTCATGAGTTATGGTCAACAAACAATACGTGCTACAAGGTACATAGGTCAAAGTTTCATAACTACCTTATCCCACACAAATCGTTTACCTATAACGATTCACTACCCTTATGAAAAATCAATTACACCAGAGCGTTTCCGAGGGCGAATCCACTTTGAATTTGATAAATGTATTGCTTGTGAAGTATGTGTTCGCGTATGTCCGATAGATTTACCCGTTGTGGATTGGAGATTTGAAAAGGATATTAAAAGAAAACAATTGCTTAATTATAGTATTGATTTCGGAGTTTGTATATTTTGTGGCAATTGTGTTGAGTACTGTCCAACAAGCTGTTTATCAATGACTGAAGAATATGAACTTTCTACCTATGATCGTCATGAATTGAATTACAATCAAATTGCTTTAAGTCGGTTACCAATCTCCATAATGGGAGATTACACAATTCAAACAATTAGGAATTCGTCTGAAAGTAAAATAAACAAAGAAAAATCTTCGAATTCAAGAACGATTACTGATTACTAAACTTTGATTTTGTCTTTCTGTTATAAAAATCTAATAATTCTTTATTAAACTTTAAAATTAAACTATAAAGAAAAACGAAAAACTACTGCTTATTGGAAATTATTTCTTATTTTAAATCAGACTAGATTTTCGTGATATAATATAATTTATAACTATAAGTTTATACACAAAAAAATACCCTAATCCTTTTTTCCTTCCTTGAATCCTTTAGTTTTAGTCAGTTCATGAAAAATTTTATACTATTAATTTCTTTTTATCCATAATGGATTTACCTGGACCAATACATGAGATTCTTATGCTATTTGGGGGATTTGTTCTTCTACTAGGGGGTCTAGGAGTAGTATTACTTACCAACCCCATTTATTCTGCCTTTTCGCTGGGATTAGTTCTTGTTTGTATATCCTTATTCTATTTTTTATTAAATTCCTACTTTGTAGCTGTCGCACAACTTCTTATTTATGTGGGAGCCATAAATGTCTTGATCATATTCGCTGTAATGTTCGTAAATGGCTCAGAATGGTCTAAAGATAAGAATTATTGGACTATTGGAGATGGGTTCACTTCACTCGTTTGTATAACTATTGTTTTTTCACTAATGACTACTATCCCAGATACGTCGTGGTATGGAATTCTTTGGACTACAAGATCAAACCAAATAGTAGAACAGGGTCTCATAAATAATGTTCAACAAATTGGAATTCATTTAGCAACCGATTTTTATCTTCCGTTTGAACTCATTTCCATAATTCTTCTAGTTTCTTTAATAGGTGCAATTACTATGGCTCGGCAATAAGAAAACTTAGAAAAAGTACAAATTATAAGAATTGCAAATCTAAAATAAATAACTAAAGAATCACAATTTTGATTTAGTAAAATCCATCTACTGCCAACAAATACCTCCTTTTTTTTTTTTTTTTTTTTCTTTTGTTGTGTAATTGTTCTATTGTAATTAATTGAATCGGTTCAATTCTTGCCCTCATATTGAAATGAATCGAGATTGATAAGGAGTTAGTTAATGATGTTTGAGCATGTACTTTTTTTGAGTGTCTATTTATTTTCGATTGGTATCTATGGATTGATCACAAGCCGAAACATGGTTAGAGCTCTAATATGTCTTGAACTTATACTGAATTCAATTAATCTAAATCTCGTAACATTTTCTGATCTATTTGATAGTCGCCAATTAAAAGGAGATATTTTCGCAATTTTTGTTATAGCCCTTGCAGCTGCTGAAGCCGCTATTGGACTATCCATTCTTTCTTCCATCCATCGTAATAGGAAATCCACTCGTATCAATCAATCTAATTTATTGAATAATTAGACTTTTGAATAATTAGACATAGAATCCTCTAAACAAAGGCGCACATATTAAAATAAATAGAAATCAATACTATTTTCTTAGTATTATTTGAGAATATCCATTTTTTTTAGTAGATTATTGCATAGTATTCTTTTTCACTTAAATGAATTTTTGTATTTGTAATTCATTGATATTGCAATTTGAATATTGCAATAATTTATATTGAAAAGACGATAGCCAATTTATTGGCTAATTCGAATTCGTCTGTACAATTCGTAAAATTCTTTCTTATTTCTTATTTATTGTTGAAATCCAAAATTAAAGTCTCTTGGCTCTCTTCACGCTTTCTCACAAACAGATTAAAAAATAGATTTTTTTTTTTGAAGTTTGGATAAACCATTGCTTCGTCTGGTGTCTACAATACATATGACTCATTATAGTACTAATTTCATTTTTACCAGATCGAAAAATTTTATGTTGAAAAGAAAAATTTATAGATCCAATGTCACATTCCGTAAAAATTTACGATACATGTATAGGATGCACTCAATGTGTACGAGCTTGTCCAACAGATGTATTAGAAATGATACCCTGGGATGGATGTAAAGCCAAGCAAATTGCTTCCGCGCCGAGAACCGAAGATTGTGTGGGTTGTAAGAGATGTGAATCTGCCTGCCCGACAGATTTTTTAAGTGTCCGCGTTTATTTAGGGCCTGAAACAACACGTAGCATGGCTCTATCTTATTGATACGTTACAAAAAACTTCACTCGAATCGTCTGATTCCTCTTTACCGAAGAAGCCTGTGCTCGAAATAATCGAGCACGGGCTTTTCTGGTCAAAACGTATCTTGTCTTTATCACTTTATCATGAGTTATTTTCCTTGGTTAACAATACTTGTTGTTTTGCCGATATTTGCAGGTTCATTAATTTTCTTTTTACCTCATAAGGGAAACAAAGTCGTTAGGTGGTATACTATATCTATTTGTTTATTAGAATTCCTTCTAATGACTTATGCGTTCTGTTATCATTTCCAACTGGAGGATCCCTTAATCCAATTAAAGGAGGATTATAAATGGATAGATGTCTTCGATTTCCACTGGAGATTGGGAATCGATGGACTTTCATTAGGATCTATTTTATTGACAGGATTTATCACTACTTTAGCTACTTTAGCAGCTTGGCCAATTACACGGAATTCGCGATTATTCTATTTCCTGATGCTCGCAATGTATAGTGGTCAAATAGGATTATTTTCTTCGCGAGACCTTTTACTTTTTTTTATCATGTGGGAGTTAGAATTAATTCCTGTTTACTTACTTTTATCCATGTGGGGGGGGAAGAGGCGTCTATATTCAGCTACAAAGTTTATTTTGTATACTGCAGGCGGTTCCATTTTTTTCTTAATCGGAGTTCTGGGTATGGGCTTATATGGTTCCAACGAACCAGGATTAGATTTGGAAAGATTAATTAATCAATCATACCCTGCAACCTTGGAAATACTTTTATATTTTGGCTTCCTTATTGCTTATTGCTTATGCTGTCAAATTGCCGATTATACCCCTACATACGTGGTTACCAGATACCCATGGGGAAGCACATTATAGTACATGTATGCTTTTAGCGGGAATATTATTAAAGATGGGAGCATATGGATTGATTCGGATCAACATGGAATTGTTACCTCATGCTCATTATCTATTTTCGCCCTGGTTAGTAATAATAGGAGCGATCCAAATAATCTATGCAGCTTCAACTTCTCTTGGTCAACGAAATTTCAAAAAAAGAATAGCTTATTCCTCTGTATCTCACATGGGTTTCATAATTATAGGAATTGGTTCCATAACCAACATTGGACTCAATGGAGCTATTTTACAAATATTATCCCATGGATTTATTGGTGCTACACTTTTTTTCTTGGCAGGAACCGCTTCTGATAGAATGCGTCTTGTTTATCTCGAAGAACTGGGGGGAATATCTATCCCAATGCCTAAAATTTTTACCATGTTTAGTAGCTTTTCAATGGCTTCTCTTGCCTTACCAGGAATGAGTGGTTTTGTCGCAGAATTAGTAGTATTTTTTGGACTAATTACTAGTCCAAAATTTCTGTTAATGCCAAAAACACTAATTACTTTTGTAATGGCAATTGGAATGATATTAACTCCTATTTATTTATTATCTATGTTACGCCAGATGTTCTATGGATACAAGCTATTTAATGTTCCAAAACGCAAATTTTGTGGATTCTGGACCACGAGAACTCTTTATTTTAATCTGTATCTTTTTACCAGTAATAGGAATTGGTATTTATCCAGATTTTGTTCTCTCCCTATCCGTTGACAGGGTAGAGGCTCTCTTATCCAATTATTATCCTAAATAGGTTTGCTTTTTTTTACTCGTCTGCTCTATTAATGCAGAAATAAGTAAAAAAGTATATAATGCAGAAATAAGTAAAAAAGTATAATTAGATCTATCTCGAATTTTTGAGAACCCTTTGATAAGGCGTTCAAGGGGTTCTCAAATAAAACATAAAAGTAAAAACCTTCATTTCATGAAGGTTTTATTTTATGTAATCATTTAGGTGTTAATGTAAACGAACCATAACTATGTAAGCCTATTCCTAATAGATTTATACCAAAATAACAAATCCAAATTATAAGAAATCCTATCAAAGCTATAAGTGCAGAATTCGTACCCTTCCAATTTGGATTTGTTCTACTATGTAAATAAATTGCGAATATGGTCCAAGTAATAAATGCCCAAGTTTCCTTAGGATCCCAATTCCAATAGGATCCCCAGGCCTCATTAGCCCATACTGCTCCACAAAGAATACCTACGGTTAAAAGGGTAAATCCTAGGCTAATGACACGATAACTCCAAGAATCCAAACGCTCCGTTAATTGATATTTGTAATAATTTGGAAATGAAGGGACAGAGGTTCTTTTTAAAGCACTTCTTTTTGCATAAAAATATTTAATATCACTAAAGAAAAATGTTTTATTTAAAACATTTTTTTTCTTTTTAGAAAAGAAATGGAAATTATTTCGAAATCTAATGATTAGAATAGCGGCAGATAATAAGGATCCGCACAAAAGAGTTGCATAGCTTAATAACATCATACTGACATGCATCATTAACCACTGAGATTGTAGAGCAGGTACTAGTATCGTGGATTGATGCATTTCAGTTAAAAGACCCGATGTGGCAAAGCCTTGCGTTAAAATAGTACTTGGCGTAGTTATTGTGCTTAAATCATTTTTAGAGTTCTGTATTTTAGGAATGGTATGAAGAATATACAGGGCCCATGAAAGGAAGATCAATGACTCATATAAATTACTTAATGGAAAATGTCCCGAGGAAGCCCAACGAGAAACTAAGAATCCTGTTATAGAGAAAAAAGTAACTATCATTCCTTTTTCTTCCTTTTTCTGACGAATCGCGTAATCCTCCAAGTTCACGAACTAATAAGGTTATAAAATGAATCGTAATCACAATTGAAATCGTTGAGAAAGAGATATGAGTTAGTATATGTTCTAAAGTTGCAAATAGCATAAGGGGAAGGTCCCATTACAAAATTGTAAATTTCGAATTGATTTCTAATCTATTGTATTCTTTTTCAAGAATGCCGCCACTCGGATTCGAACCGAGATGCTTGAGCACTGCTTCCTAAGAGCAGCGTGTCTACCAATTTCACCATGGCGGCTAACTTCAAATAATAGGTAACTTAAAAGAATAATAGCTATTATCTTGGGAATCGTCGATATTGGGAAAGTCCATAAAATTTAGGAACATTAGAGTTTTCATTAAAATAGACTTCGTTTGGTAGTATCGTTTCCATTTTTTTTTTTTACAATAAACTCTTGCTTTGCCCAATAGAAACACAAACACTGCTTGAAAGAGTTGGAACTTCTTTTTTCTAACTTGCAATTATAGAACTAATTTTTTCTAATTAATTTCCCCTTTACATTTTGAAAATTCTTTCAATACAATGAAAAAAATCCAAAAGGGTTTCTATTTAATGATGAAATTAAAATAAAATGGATAAATAGAAAAGGCTTTTTGGATTTTTTAAAAATTTCTAGAATGAAAGTCTTTATGCTCTTATTAATAAGATTTACTAACCTTATGATTTTGGAGAAGATAGGTGGAAGTTGTAAGTCCTATTGTAAGAATACTCCACTTTTCATAATTTTCCTAATAGAATATGAGGATTCTATTAGGAAAATTATGAAAAGTTCATTGATAGGAAAAGAATACTTAGCACACAGTATACCAAACAAAACTTTTTTTTTCTTGTATATATAAGATAAGAGGGGTTTTTTGTTCTAAGAATATTGTACCGAGTAATTCGACACATAAAAGTACATTCAAAGAAGAATCCAAATTATTAAATAATTGGAATTCTTTTTTGATAAGTCAATTCATATTATTCCAAAATCTTATTATTTGTTTGTTGCCCAGAAAAACCCTTTGGTTTTGGATGCTCATTACCGCTCGAAAATGATCTTGATTTTACTAAAGAATAAGATTGTACTATGGAAAAATAAGTCTTTTTCTTCCAAATATTTTTACGAATACGCTTTTTTGACATTGAAGTACGTTTTTTTGGAACTGCCATTCAAAAAGGAAATTACTTTTTTCTAGTTGTATGTGAAAGACATCTATTGCTGCAAATCAATCCTTCTTTCTTCTTTTTATTAGTATTTATACTTAGATACTGAAAGATACTTAAATTTTGAATTATTTTTTACTTCATTTTGTCTAATGCGGATAAGACAACAAGAATTTTTTAACATTTTTTCTTTATATATTTTATACTTTTTTTTTAATAATATAGAATATATAGAAGGGTTTCTCATTTAAATCTATTTATATCTATTTATATATCAAGTATACTCCATATATAGATATATGGTATGGAAGCCTATCCCCCATATAAGATAAGACGGGGGGATAAAAAGAAGGGAAAATGAAAATAGTTAATTAAGTTCAGAATGGTATTCCATAAAGGAAAGGAATTCCAATCAAAACAAAAAATACTGAGTCTCTTAAACAAGACATTCTAAAACTTAGGTAATTTATAGTCATTAGAATTTTAGTTCTATATGAAGTAAGGACTATTCGATAATTTCTTATAAACATAGGTTTTCATTGGAATTCACTCAATCAGTTAATTATGGAACAAGAGAGCTGTTTCATCTTTGTTTTAAAGAAATATAAAAATGAATTATGAATAGAAAGTAAAATGATTCCACTTTTTTTTTTTTATTTTTATAAATATCTTTATTTAGTTAATAAAATAACTTCGTTACCTAGTTATTTTATTAACTTTTTTAATTTAACCAACTAAACCCATTCTTAATTTTTAATTATTTCAATGAGATAAATTTTGGAAAAATTAAGAATTTCAGTATTTTTTCTTATTCTTTTTATTTATTCTTTCAGAAAGAGATAAGAATTGGTTTGGTGAATCGGAAACAATTTTATAGAAAAATTGAAGTAAAAATTGAAGTAAAAATTGCAATTTCTTTTCTTATGGAACATACATATCAATATGCATGGGTAATCCCTCTTCTCCCACTTCCAGTTATTATGTCAATGGGATTTGGCCTTATTCTTATTCCGACAGCAACAAAAAATCTTCGTCGCATATGGGCTTTTCCTAGTGTTTTACTCTTATGTATAGCTATGGTATTCTCAGTTCAACTGTCTATTCAACAAATAAATGGAAGTTCGATCTATCAATAATCTATGGTCTTGGACCGTCAATAATGATTTTTCTTTAGAATTTGGATACTTGATTGACCCACTTACTTCTATTATGTTAATACTAATTACTACTGTAGGAATCCTGGTTCTTATTTATAGTGATGGTTATATGTCTCACGATGAAGATATTTGAGATTTTTTGTTTATATAAGTTTTTTCAATACTTCCATGTTGGGATTGGTTACTAGCTCCAATTTGATACAAATTTATTTTTTTTTGGGAACTTCGTGGAATGTGTTCTTATTTATTGATAGGCTTTTGGTTTACACGACCAATCGCAGCGAGTGCTTGTCAAAAGCTTTTGTAACTAATCGTGTAGGGGATTTTGGTCTATTATTAGGAATTTTAGGTTTTTTTTGGATAACAGGTAGTTTAGAGTTTAGGGATTGTTCAAAATAGCTAATAACTGGATTCCTAATAATGGAATTAACTCTTTACTTACTACTTTGTGTGCTTTTTTATTATTCCTTGGTGCAGTTGCGAAATCCGCACAATTCCCCTCTTCACGTATGGTTACCCGATGCTATGGAAGGGCCCACTCCTATTTCGGCTCTTATACACGCAGCAACTATGGTTGCTGCTGGGAATTTTTCTTCTAGCTCGACTTCTTCCTCTTTTCATATCTTTACCTTTGATAATGAGTTTTATTTCTTTAGTAGGTACAATAACACTATTCTTAGGAGCTACTTTAGCTCTTGCTCAGAGAGATATTAAAAGAAGCTTAGCCTATTCTACAATGTCTCAATTGGGTTATATGATGTTAGCTCTAGGTATAGGTTCTTATCAAGCTGCTTTATTCCATTTGATCACTCATGCTTATTCAAAAGCTTTATTGTTCTTGGATCCGGATCCGTTATTCATTCAATGGAACCTCTTGTTGGATATTCACCAGATAAAAGTCAAAATATGGTTCTTATGGGCGGTTTAAGAAAATACATTCCAATCACAAGAACTACTTTTTTATGGGGTACACTTTCTCTTTGTGGTATTCCACCTCTTGCTTGCTTCTGGTCCAAAGATGAAATCCTTAGTAATAGTTGGTTGTATTCGCCCTTTTTTGGAATAATAGCCTCCTTTACTGCAGGATTAACTGCCTTTTATATGTTTCGGATATATTTACTTACATTTGATGGGTATTTGCGTGTTCATTTTCAAAATTACAGTAGCACTAAAGAGAGTTCCTTGTATTCAATATCCTTATGGGGAAAAAGGATACCCAAAGGAGTGAATAGGGATTTCGTTTTATCAACAACGAAGAGTGGAGTTTCTTTTTTTTCACAAAAATATACCAAAATTCAAGGTAATACAAGAAATAGGATAGGATCCTTTACTACGTCTTTTGGGCTAAAAAAACTTTTGCCTATCCGCATGAAACGGGAAATACTATGTTATTTCCTCTTCTTATATACTACTTTTCACTTTGTTCATTGGATCATAGGAATCTCTTTTGATAATGGAGGAATTGGTAATGGAATAGCAGAGTTAACCATATTATCAAAGTGGTTAACTCCTCAATAAACTTTACCCAGGAAAGTTCTAATTCTTTTGTAAATTCTTATGAATTTATTACTAATGCAATTTCTTCTGTAAGTCTAGCTATCTTTGGTTTATTCATAGCATATATCTTCTATGGATCCGCTTATTCTTTTTTCAGAATTTGGATTTATAAACTCTTTTTACAAAGGAAATCCTAAAAAGAATTTTTAGATCAAGTAAAAAAAAATATATACAGTTGGTCATATAATCGTGGTTATATAGATATTTTCTATACTAGGGTCTTTACCCTCGGTATAAGAGGGTTAACCGAACTCACGGAGTTTTTTGATAAGGGTGTTATTGATGGAATTACCAATGGAGTGGGTCTTGCTAGTTTTGTATAGGAGAGGAAATTAAATATGTAGGGGGAGGTCGAATCTCGTCTTATTTATTCTTTTTTTTATGTTATGTATCTGTGTTTTTATTCTTTTTTCTTTCTTAAGTTAAGGAATTTACAACAAGTCTCTTGCAAAAATAACTATCCTATCCCCTTTCTACAATCTCTCTATATCCTTGTTACATAGGTAAGTATTGTATAATAGTTCGGTTTTCCGCGATTTTTTCCATTCCTCTGTGTAAATACCCTAATATGGGTTCACAATCAATAACATCCTCACCATCGAGAGTAACGATCAGTCGAAGAACACCATGCATTGATGGGTGTTGAGGGCCCATATTGACTATCATGAGATCTTTTCTTGTAAGCGGTAGACTCATATCCTTTCTTCCTTAATTCATTATTCCATGAAAATGGATTATTCCATGAATTCCTCAAAGCGAGGCTCATCAAAATGAAAAATCTAAGACTACTATAAGACTACTAAAAAAATAATAAAACAAGAAAAAAATTTGAACGATTAAATTACTGCTCCCGAATATTCAACTGACCGATTAATTTCTTATAACGTACTCTATTTTTCTTTGCCAAATAAGCCAGCAAACGTCGACGTTTTCCCAAAAGTCTTCGTAGACCTCTTTCCGATGAAAAATCTTTTTTGTGTAATTCCAAATGTGAAGCAAGTCTCCGTATCTTATTGGTGAAACTGAATACTTGAAATTCAACAGAACCCCTGTTTTCTTCTTTTTCTTCTTTAACCATAAATCCAAAAATTTTTCTACCTCCTTTCTTTTTCATGTATTTTTCTGATCAGGAAAAATACAAAATTATGTCAGTTATTTTGAAGTTATTCTAATCTCGTACACACACAAATTTGCAATTATTCATCTACTACTGGAATTTGGATTTATTTTATCGATGCAAATTGGATTTGGATAGAAGGGTACATTCTTTCTAATATTTTAGATAGAAGAAATGTTTCTTCTATCTAAAATATTAGAAAGAATTTTGCTGATTTATTTATTGCTATATGCAATTTATGGAATTGATACACCATTTAATTGATATCATTTAGCAAAATGAAACACAGCATATGCATCCATCTTTTGGCTCGAGAATTTCACGGGATAGAGATATGGTATAAGAAATAGACTATTAAGTAACTCTAAATGAATTGTGGATACATCTGTATCCTTAACATACTGAAACGATTGTCATTATTCGTATCAAACCAATAGCGATTCATACAAGCTAAATCTTCTAATCAATGGTGGGCCAATAATGAATTTTTTTGCATATGTATTAAGACGCTTGGCCTGATTTCGAAATTGTCCAGAGTTTTATATGTTGTTTTCATTGCAAAATGATGGGTCTCCTTCCATAACTTTCCAATTACGAGTACGAGAATTGAAAGACATGAAAATTCTCAATTCTCTACGGCGTCTAGTAGATAGAAACAAGAAAATCAGAAGAATCTTTCTCTCTATTCACTATCATTCCGCGTCTTCGACTTCTATTAGTTTCTTTTCTTCTTTAATGCAATAGCTATAGTTTGATATAAGAATCCATTTCTCAAAGTAATGGAAACCATTCTCTTATAGGAAATGGTTCGAAAATCGCTATTCCACCTTTTAGGTATCGTGAAAAGTGATACCTGTGAAGATCGTGCATTTCAGTCAAATTTATAATATAACCAAATTGGATAGATCTTCCACCTGTTTAGCTAAGAAAGAATAGATACAGAGGTGGATAATAGATCGATATGAAGATCATGAGCTGCCCCATAATGAAATCGCCAGTAGTCGCGAATATCTCCTTCTTCCCTAATCCAAGATTGGAGAAAGAAGATCTAAGAGGGACCTATGGAGAATGTAGTCAGAAATCCATAATAGAGTCCGACCACAACGACCGAATTAATTATCCTCATCGAGAAACTTAGACTACTAAATAGAAAAGATTTGAAAATCATGGCATGGGTCTCCTTTTTTTCTTTCTTTAGAGTTTTCTATATGCACAATTTCTCTCGATGTTTCGATGAGAATTTCTTGACTTTCCATATATAGAAAGAGATAGACTATAAATGACATCTCTTATGTCAATAAGACCAAAGGGATGGATATTAAATGATAGGAAGTGCTAGGAAGTGAAATAGAATGAAATAGAGCCACTTTGGGCTTCCCTATGAAATGAGGCATGGAACGGAGCCACTACGAAGAAATTATGGGAGTTACGAAAGAAGCTTCGGACTCATATTGTTCATGGGTTGAGAGCGGGAGTTGAACTCTAGGAGGTCGAATCCCCCCTTGTTCCTCAGTAGCTCAGTGGTAGAGCGGTCGGCTGTTAACTGACTGGTCGTAGGTTCGAATCCTACTTGGGGAGATTTTATTCATTCTTTAATGTAAGAATTTTAATGTAAGAATAAAGAATTGAATTAAAGGGCTTGCTTTGACCCTTAGGAGTAGGTAACCCGTTCGCTATCCTTGTTTCTATTTCTATTGCATTCTATCTCATCGTATCACATTC
>NW_028259461.1:3590586-3605586 GCF_056163025.1 Triticum urartu | reverse complement strand
TGGACGTTCCAAAAACGGGTACTATCGGATCGGGTGAATTAGAGAATAGACAGAGGTCCGTTGGCATTTCAGCCTTTCTTCTCCTTTCAGGGCCTATCCGAAAGAGAATCCAGTACCTCTTGGTCCTGAATATCAGAATAGGACGAACGAACCGGCCTCCGCGGATATCTTTGCTTCGGAACAAAACCCTGCAATCAAATAGATTGTCCCAAGGGCGCCATATTCTAGGAGCCCAAGTTATGCTATTGAAAATTCGTTCCTCTAGCAGTTCCGGTTTGAGCATTCCGTTCCCTTTTTCAAACTCCACTTCTTTTCATATAGCAATCCCTGATCAAAGAGAGAACAATATCCATTTCAAAACATTTCTAACAGATTCCTTAGTTCGGACCGACGAAGTAATGTCACTCGACTATTATCAACCTGACTGCAATCTTTTTCTGTCGGTAAGGATTGCACCAGAGCACCTTCTACTTCTAATAGGCCATGAACTATAGATAGAGAAGAATCATTCTGAGCGAGTACATAAGAAGCGATCCACTTTTTTTCATCGGTTCCAGGGGAAGACCAAAGATCTTGCGCGGCAGGTCCGCCAGAAAAACTCAAAAGAGAAAGAAGTCTCGTTAATCTCTTCATGCTCGTTCCAAGTTCGAAGTACCTTTTGGCCAAAGAAAAACCCGCTTCCTGACACGATTGCCTCTTTATCTTTATATAGATAGATTCTATGGGGTTATTACTTAGTAAGTCTATTTTGTACAAGAGCCCCTCCTATCTGATAGAAAAGGGTCCCATGATCCCGAGCCGATCTTACCTTGGCTCGCAAACCCCAAGTTTGTCTATGAAGAGCTAATCTAATTGTATTTTTTTCTAGAATGGATTTCTTATGTGGAATACTAATGGATAGGGCTTCGTTGCTAAGTGCTACAAGATCTAGTGCACTGGAACTCGTGGTTATGGACCCGAATCCTTTAGTATGGAACATTGTCTTTTCCAAGTAAAAACCCCTAGTATATGAAAGAATGAAAAGGTGCTTTCGTTCTTGTGGAATAAGAAGCCCTCGTACCTTAATGAAAGGAAAATCGTAATTTTTCGTTAGGTATTTGACCAAATAGGATCGTCCAGTTCCTACAGAACCTATCACTAAAATACCCGATAGGGCTAAGCGGAACGAAAAGGGTTTTCCATGAGATGGTAAATGAAAACGATTAGTCCCACACGAGGTTTGGGAATAAGTGATTGTCTGATAATGAGCAAGGAATATACGTCTTTCTGCTAAAGAGGATCTATTAAACTCATAATTCATTAGATCCTTGTTATCAATGCCAACTAGGTATCATAAGTAAATGGATCCCGGTTGTTCAATCCATTGATAACCAAGGTCATTCTTTGCTAAAGAGAAATGATCACTATGAGTCAGACTCAATAGAATTGGATCCATTCCAAATAGCGAGAATTAGGATTCTTGATCCCTCTCAATCTCTCTTTCAATTCGAGGATCCAGAGAGGTGTTTTCATAGTCATCTCCGAATATTTGCCATCTCGGAATATTTTCGATTTCATTTTTCTATGATATGTCTTTCTATATGAAAATTGGTTATTTACGATGTACGATGATCCCTGTTAAGCATCCATGGCTGAATGGTTAAAGCGCCCAACTCATAATTGGTAAATTTGCGGGTTCAATTCCTGCTGGATGCACACGAACGGGAACATTCCATAAGTCTATTGGAACTGGCTCTCTATCCATGGAATCTCATCCATCATCCATACATAACGAATTGGTATGGTATATTCATACCATAACATAAGAACAATAAGAACTCGAATTCTTATCGATACTGGAACTCAGAGCATAGGAGGGAAAGTCGATTTATGGATGGAATCAAATACGCAGTATTTACAGAAAAAAGTCTTCGTTTATTGGGAAAGAATCAATATACTTTTAATGTCGAATCGGGATTCACTAAGACAGAAATAAAGCATTGGGTCGAACTCTTCTTTGGTGTTAAGGTGGTAGCTGTGAATAGCCATCGACTACCTGGAAAAGGTAGAAGAATAGGACCTATTCTGGGCCATACAATGCATTACAGACGTATGATCATTACCCTTCAACCGGGTTATTCTATTCCACTTCTAGATAGAGAAAAAAACTAAAGGAGAATACTTAATAATACGGCGAAACATTTATACAAAACACCTATCCCGAGCACACGCAAGGGAACCGTAGACAGGCAAGTGAAATCCAATCCACGAAATAATTTGATCCATGGACGGCACCGTTGTGGTAAAGGTCGTAATTCCAGAGGAATCATTACCGCAAGGCATAGAGGGGGAGGTCATAAGCGCCTATACCGTAAAATAGATTTTCGACGGAATCAAAAAGACATATCTGGTAGAATCGTAACCATAGAATACGACCCTAATCGAAATGCATACATTTGTCTCATACACTATGGGGATGGTGAGAAGAGATATATTTTACATCCCAGAGGGGCTATAATTGGAGATACTATTGTTTCTGGTACAAAAGTTCCTATATCAATGGGAAATGCCCTACCTTTGAGTGCGGTTTGAACTATTGATTTACGTAATTGGAAGTAACCAATTAGGTTTACGACGAAACCTAGAAATCGATCACTGATCCAATTTGACTACCTCTACGGGATAGACCTCAACAGAAAACTGTTGAGTAACGGCAGCAAGTGATTGAGTTCAGTAGTTCCTCATAGAAAATTATTGGCTCTAGAGATATGGTAATATGGAGAAGACAAAATTGTTTGAAGCACGCACAGAACCGGAAGCGCCCCTTGTTTCAAAGAGAGGAGGACGGGTTATTCACATTTAATTTGATGGTCAGAGGCAAATTGAAAGCTAAGCAGTGGTAATTAAGACCCCCGGGGGAAAATAGGGATGTCTCCTACGTTACCCATAATATGTGGAAGTATCGACGTAATTTCATAGAGTCATTCGATCTGAATGCTACATGAAGAACATAAGCCAGATGACGGAACGCAGAGACCTAGGATGTAGAAGATCATAACATGAGCGATTCGGCAGATTTGGATTCCTTTCCTATATATCCACTCATGTGGTACTTCATCATATGATTCATATAAGATCCATCTGTCTAGAGATCGTCATATACATCTAGAAAGCCGTATGCTTTGGAAGAAGCTTGTACAGTTTGGGAAGGGGTTTTTTGAGAGAAAAGAAGAATCTACTTCAACCGATATGCCCTTAGGCACGGCCATGCATAACATAGAAATCACACGTGGAAGGGGTGGGCAATTAGCTAGAGCAGCAGGTGCTGTAGCGAAACTCATTGCAAAAGAGGGTAAATCGGCCACTTTAAGATTACCATCTGGGGAGGTCCGTTTAGTATCCCAAAACTGCTTAGCAACAGTCGGACAAGTGGGTAATGTTGGGGTGAACCAAAAAAGTTTGGGTAGAGCCGGATCTAAGTGTTGGCTAGGTAAACGCCCCGTAGTAAGAGGGGTAGTTATGAACCCTGTGGACCACCCCCATGGGGGCGGTGAAGGGAAAGCTCCCATTGGTAGAAAAAAACCCACAACCCCTTGGGGTTATCCTGCGCTTGGAAGAAGAACTAGGAAAAGGAAAAAATATAGCGATAGTTTTATTCTTCGTCGCCGTAAGTAAATACGTAACTAGGAATATGGAAAATTGCATTTTTGGAATTTGCAATAATGCGATGGGCGAACGACGGGAATTGAACCCGCGCATGGTGGATTCACAATCCACTGCCTTGATCCACTTGGCTACATCCGCCCCTTATCCAGCTAAAGGATTTTTTTCTTTTTTCCATTGATCATTATTCTATTTATTCTGACCTCCGTACTTCGATCGAGATATTGGACATAGAATGCCACTCTTTAAAAAGGAAAAAAGGAGTAATCAGCTGTGACACGAAAAAAAACGAATCCTTTTGTAGCTCATCATTTATTGGCAAAGATAGAAAAGGTCAATATGAAGGAGGAGAAAGAAACAATAGTAACGTGGTCCCGGGCATCTAGCATTCTACCCACAATGGTTGGCCATACAATCGCGATTCATAATGGAAAGGAACATATACCTATTTACATAACAAATCCTATGGTAGGTCGCAAATTGGGGGAATTCGTGCCTACTCGGCATTTCACGAGTTATGAAAATGCAAGAAAGGATACTAAATCTCGTCGTTAACTGAATTCTGAATAGAAAGATTAAGAAGAAAAAAAGATTCAAAATAAAGTAAAGGTAGGCGGGGAATAACCTTATTTATGACAAGTTTCAAACTAGTAAAGTATATCCCTAGGATAAAGAAGAAGAAAAGTGGGCTAAGGAAACTCGCAAGGAAAGTTCCAACCGATCGTCTACTTAAGTTCGAGAGAGTTTTCAAAGCACAAAAACGTATCCCTATGTCTGTTTTCAAAGCACAAAGAGTTCTTGACGAGATTCGCTGGCGTTACTACGAGGAAACTGTTATGATACTGAACCTCATGCCCTATCGAGCATCTTATCCCATCTTAAAGTTGGTTTATTCGGCAGCCGCAAATGCTACTCATTATAGGGATTTCGACAAAGCGAATTTATTTATTACTAAAGCCGAAGTCAGTAGGAGTACTATTATGAAGAAATTCAGACCTCGAGCTCGAGGACGTAGTTTCCCCATAAAAAAAAGCATGTGTCATATAACAATTGTACTAAATATAGTAAAGAAATCTAAATAACCTTTAGATCCATCTAAGATTTCGATTCCCAGTAAAAAAAATATAGAATAGAAAAATATGGGACAAAAAATAAATCCACTCGGTTTCAGACTTGGTACAACCCAAAAACACCATTCCTTTTGGTTCGCACAACCAAAAAATTATTCTGAAGGTCTACAGGAAGATAAAAAAATAAGGGATTGTATCAAGAACTATATACAAAAGAATAGGAAAAAGGGCTCGAATAGAAAAATAGAATCAGACTCAAGTTCCGAAGTAATTACACATAATAGAAAAATGGACTCAGGTTCAAGTTCCGAAGTAATTACACATATAGAAATCCAAAAAGAAATCGATACGATCCACGTCATAATCCATATTGGATTCCCAAATTTATTAAAGAAAAAAGGAGCAATCGAAGAATTAGAGAAAGATCTACAAAAGGAAATTAACTCTGTAAACCAGAGATTTAATATTTCTATCGAAAAAGTTAAAGAACCTTATAGACAGCCTAACATTCTTGCAGAATATATAGCTTTCCAATTAAAAAATAGAGTTTCATTCCGAAAGGCAATGAAAAAAGCCATTGAATTAACTAAAAAAGCAGATATAAGGGGAGTAAAAGTAAAAATTGCGGGTCGTCTCGGAGGAAAAGAAATTGCACGCGCCGAATCTATTAAAAAGGGTAGACTTCCCCTCCAAACAATTCGCGCTAAAATTGATTATTGCTGCTATCCAATTCGGACTATCTATGGAGTATTAGGTGTAAAAATTTGGATATTCGTAGACGAAGAATAAGTAATCTTGTCTTCGGATTCTGTCCATTGATAGAATAAAAAATGACAAGAGACTTTTTTCCTGAAATCCCTGCAAAAGAAGAAATTATACCTCTTTCTATAAGATTTAATGAAAATTGATAAATCATTTAATATAATTGCTATGCTTAGTGTGTGACTCGTTATTTTTTTCTTTTTTTTAAGAAAAAAACTTAGTAATTATAGAAAATTAACTAATAACCAACCTATTGCTTCGTATTGTCGAGATCCTAACTAAGAAACAGTCACTATATGAATAAATACCTCTATCATAACATAAATGAGTAGATGTGTCATATAGTTGTAGCAACTGCAATTTTTTCTCTAAAAAAGAAAAGGGATTCTAGGTTGTGAAGCAAAACTAAAGGGATGTGGATAAAGGGAGGGATGATAGAAAGAAGGAAGAGGAAATAAATAAGATATAGGATTCCACTATGTATGGTCTATGAATTACATCATAAAAGGCAATGTGATAAAGCATCAATATAATAAAAATAATAGAGAATTAAAAATTGTAACTTGAAACAAGAACTACAAATTTAAAGCAATAATAAAGAGCCGCCCGGGTTAATAAAACTGAGAAAATTAACTCGGAAAGAAATTTTTTGGAAGCTCCGTTGCGGGATTCAGACCTAACCATTCAAGGAGAAGCAGTGGGAACGACAGAACCTATGATTCCATAGGATTTTATTGAAAAGAATCCTAACACTTCATTGGGTGGGATGGCGGAACAAACCAAAAAAATTGTCTTATTTGGTAAGTTTATAAATTAACAAATAAGACAGGAAAGAGTAAATATTCGCCCGCGAAATTCTTATTGAATTAGAATACTTTACCGCGATTCAATAAGAGTAAAAATAAGGATTTTTTTAAGAAGGATTACATTATCTATAAATATAGAATTTAGATAAATATACACACACATCTGGATATATTCTAGATCTTCTTTTTTGACTATATATTATATTTTTCTGTTTTAACAAATTCAATATAAAAAAAACCGAACTTTTTCTATTATCTATTAATGTGTATCTATCCGTACCGTAATATTTTGGAATATTATGAATTAGAGAAATTTACATGCTTTCTGATTCCATTCGCGAGGAGCTGGATGAGAAGAAACTCTCATGTCCAGTTTTGCAGTAGAGATGGAACTAAGAAAGAGAACCATCGACTATAACCCCAAAAGAACCAGATTTCGCAAACAACATAGAGGAAGAATGAAAGGAAAATCCTGCCGAGGCAATCGTATTTGTTTTGGTAGATATGCTCTTCAAGCACTTGAACCCGCTTGGATCACGGCGAGACAGATAGAAGCAGGACGAAGAGCAATAACACGATATGCACGTCGTGGTGGAAAAATATGGGTACGTATATTTCCCGACAAACCGGTTACACTAAGACCCACGGAAACACGTATGGGCTCGGGAAAGGGGTCCCCCGAATATTGGGTATCCGTTGTTAAACCTGGTCGTATACTTTATGAAATGGGGGGAGTATCTGAAACTGTAGCTAGAGCAGCTATCTCCATAGCTGCCAGTAAAATGCCCATACGAAGTCAATTTATTCGATTAGAGATATAGAACCCTAAAAGGGGTATGGAAGATAAAAAAAAATGCTCGGTTTTTCTTTCTGGAAAGACAATATTTCTTTCATCCTTTTGCATTGAAATAACAAATTGAAATCAAAATAATATGATTCAACCTCAGACCCTTTTAAATGTAGCAGATAATAGTGGAGCTCGAAAATTGATGTGTATTCGAGTCATAGGAGCTGCTGGTAATCAGCGATATGCTCGTATTGGTGATGTTATTGTTGCTGTAATCAAAGACGCATTGCCCCAAATGCCTCTAGAAAGATCCGAAGTAATTCGAGCTGTAATTGTACGTACATGTAAAGAGTTCAAATGCGAAGACGGTATAATAATCCGCTATGATGACAATGCTGCGGTTATAATTGATCAAAAAGGCAATCCAAAAGGAACTCGAGTTTTTGGCGCGATTGCCGAGGAATTGAGAGAATTGAATTTTACCAAAATAGTTTCATTAGCTCCTGAAGTATTATAAATACTAGTAGGCGAAATTGAGACCAAAGAATTAATTTAGTAGATTGTGTTTTACGTATATGTTTTAAAATCCAAAATGAAAAAAAAAAAAAGAAAACATGTTGATTATAGAAAAATTAGGAGGAACCTAGAATTAGAGTCTTATGGGCAAGGACACTATTGCTGATTTACTAACCTCTATAAGAAATGCGGACATGAATAAAAAAGGAACAGTTCGAGTAGTATCTACAAATATTACCGAAAACATTGTTAAAATACTTCTACGAGAGGGTTTTATTGAAAGTGTTCGGAAACATCAGGAACGTAACAGATATTTCTTGGTTTCAACTTTGCGACATCAAAAGAGAAAGACTATAAAAGGAATATATAGAACAAGAACCTTTTTAAAGCGTATCAGCCGACCCGGCTTACGAATTTATACCAACTATCAAGGAATTCCTAAAGTTTTGGGTGGAATGGGAATTGCTATTCTTTCTACTTCTCGAGGAATAATGACAGATCGAGAAGCTCGACTAAACAGAATTGGGGGAGAAGTCTTATGTTATATATGGTAATCGCCCCGCCTATAGTGCTCGAATTCTATCTCGCCCTTCCTATTTTTAAAATAAAAATAGAAAAATAGGAGAAAAAAAATATGACAGAAAAAAAAAATAGGAGAGAAAAAAAAAACCCGAGAGAAGCAAAAGTAACTTTCGAAGGTTTAGTTACGGAAGCCCTACCCAATGGAATGTTCCGCGTTCGGCTAGAGAATGACACCATCATCCTAGGCTATATTTCAGGAAAGATACGGTCTAGTTCTATACGAATACTGATGGGGGATAGGGTCAAAATTGAAGTAAGTCGTTATGATTCAAGCAAGGGACGTATAATTTATAGACTTCCCCATAAGGATTCGAAGCGTATCGAAGACTCGAAGGATAGCGAAGATTTGAAGGATAGCGAAGATTTGAAGGATACCAAAGATTCAAAGGATTAGGTTTTTCTTTTTTTTTCTAGGGTAATAAATTCTAAGTTCTAAAATTCAAGCGAAGAGACTTATTTTTTCCAAAAGATTAGATTCATAGTTTAAAAAAGGATACGGAAATATGAAAATAAGAGCTTCCGTTCGTAAAATTTGTACAAAATGTCGACTGATTCGTAGGCGTGGACGAATTAGAGTCATTTGCTCTAATCCGAAGCATAAACAAAGACAGGGGTAATCTTTCGAAAAAGAACTTTACTTTCTAAAAAGTAAAAAAAAGTACCCGCGGAAATGTTCCAATTCCAAATAAAATAATTTCATTTAAAATAATTAAAGTAAAGGGTTTATTTTACCCTGAAACGGATATCTTTGTATCTTTTTTTCTTTTTTTTATTTCTAACTCATATTTATGAGATAATAAAATATGGCAAAAGCTATACCAAAAATTGGTTCACGTAAGAAAGTGCGTATTGGTTTACGTAGGAATGCACGTTTTAGTTTACGGAAGAGTGCACGTAGAATAACAAAAGGGGTTATTCATGTTCAAGCTAGTTTCAACAATACCATTATAACTGTTACAGACCCACAAGGTCGGGTGGTTTTTTGGTCCTCGGCCGGTACTTGTGGATTCAAAAGCTCAAGAAAAGCATCACCCTATGCTGGTCAAAGAACAGCAGTAGATGCTATTCGTACAGTAGGTTTGCAACGAGCAGAAGTTATGGTAAAGGGCGCTGGTAGTGGAAGAGATGCCGCATTACGAGCCATTGCTAAAAGTGGTGTGCGATTAAGTTGTATACGCGATGTAACACCTATGCCGCATAATGGATGTCGACCGCCTAAAAAAAGACGTCTGTAAAAGAATTAACCCGCTTTCAACTTTCATTTCAAGAGAAATAAACGATTCAATGATAAAATAATAATACTAGTCTATTATGGTTCGAGAGAGAGGTAGCAGGATCCACTCAAACACTACAGTGGAAGTGTGTTGAATCAAGAGTAGATAGTAAGCGCCTTTATTATGGTCGTTTCATTCTGTCCCCGCTTAGAAAAGGTCAAGCGGACACCGTCGGTATTGCCTTGCGAAGAGCTTTACTTGGAGAAATAGAAGGAACATGTATCACACGTGCAAAATTTGGGAGCGTGCCGCACGAGTATTCTACAATAGCAGGTATTGAAGAATCCGTACAAGAAATTTTACTAAATTTGAAAGAAATTGTATTGAGAAGTAATCTCTATGGAGTTAGAGACGCATCCATTTGCGTCAAAGGTCCTAGATACATAACTGCTCAAGATATCATCTTACCGCCTTCCGTAGAAATCGTTGATACGGCACAACCTATAGCTAACTTGACAGAGCCCATTGATTTCTGTATTGATTTACAGATCAAGAGAGATCGTGGATATCAGACAGAACTCAGAAAGAACTATCAAGATGGAAGTTATCCTATAGATGCTGTATCCATGCCTGTTCGAAATGTGAATTATAGTATTTTTTCTTGTGGGAATGGAAATGAAAAACACGAGATACTTTTTCTAGAAATATGGACTAATGGAAGTTTAACCCCTAAGGAAGCACTTTATGAGGCTTCTCGTAATTTGATTGATTTATTTCTTCCTTTTCTACACGCGGAGGAAGAGGGCGCTAGTTTCGAAGAAAATAAAAACAGGTTTACTCCACCCCTTTTTACTTTTCAAAAAAGATTAACTAATCTAAAGAAAAACAAAAAAGGAATTCCATTGAATTGTATTTTTATTGATCAATTAGAATTGACTTCTAGAACGTATAATTGTCTAAAAAGGGCCAATATACATACACTATTGGACCTTTTGAGTAAGACTGAAGAAGATCTTCTGAGAATTGACAGTTTTCGTATGGAAGATAGAAAACATATATGGGACACTCTAGAGAAGCATCTCCCAATTGATTTACTTAAGAATAAACTCTCGTTTTAAATCCATTGCAATTTTTTTTCTTCTTCTTTTTCGAGTTAGAATAAAAAGAAAACAATTTAGCATCTTTGGTACAATCTATATTTTCGCGAAATGGATCATAATAAAATGGATTTTAGGTATCTAGGGAAGATTCACTTGGAAGTAACTATTTCCTAGATACCTATGGTACTTCACGGTTGAATGAATCAAAAAATATCTAAAAAAGACCTAAAGTTAATGATTTATCAATGGGTAATGTTGCTCCAATACCTAACCAAAGAGCTACTACAGTACCGATTAAAAAAACGGTCGTAGCTACTGGGCGGCGAAATGGATTTTGGAATTTATTGACATTCTCTAGAAAAGGTACTGTCAATAAGCCTGTTGGCACAGAAACCATTAAAAGAACGCCCAATAACTTATTGGGTACCGTACGGAGTATTTGAAACACGGGAAAGAAGTACCACTCGGGTAATATTTCCAGAGGAGTTGCAAACGGATCTGCCGGTTCACCAATCATTGATGGCTCGAGAACCGCTAAACCTACATTACATGCAATAGTACCTAGAATTACTACTGGAAAAATATATAAAAGATCGTTGGGCCATGCGGGTTCCCCGTAATAATTATGTCCCATCCCTTTAGCTAATTTAGCTCTTAATACAGGATCATTTAAGTCTGGTTTCTTTGTTATTGGGATAGGTGAACTCTTTAGGATCCATCCCCCAAAGGAACCGGACATGAGAATTTATCATCATCCGGCTCGAGCAAGAGTGAAAGAAATAAGACCGCGGAAGATCCTTAATAGAATTAAGGTTTATAATGACTCAATGACTCTAGGCAAGAAAAGCTTTATCAGATTCTCTTTTCCGAAGTTGCACCTACAACTACTCATTGAAAATAATCCTATTCTTATGGGTAAATGCTCAATATCCAAGTGGGCTTACAAATTTGATCATGATCAATTGCTTTGTGGATTGTCTCATGTCTCTTGATTAGTTGGTATTTATCCCCTCAATATCGCAAGTTTCTTACCTCCAAACAAAATATTTACTTGTTACTAATAAAAAATCAAAAAGTTTAGCCTACATTCTTCCTTAGATCCCTTCTTTTACTCCGATAGTATTGCGGATCACAATCGATGCAAAGAAAATGAATGCATTTCCATACTATAATAAAAAGGTAAGTGTAATAAATAGAGAACTGGATCATGTCACATGACTTATTCCATTTCTACTCTATGGGATCTTACGGAGCCTGTTCATGGATGACATGGTTGCGGTATGATCATAGAAGATATTCTCCTCAAGTGAACCAGCCTATCCTTCCTAGGTAGGGGACTTACATGTTGATTGGATGCGGAGACACCTTTGGTTGTGAATTCTAATGTGGCAGATCCAATTCTTTATCTGCATGGCCAAATCAATAATTCAAGT
This sequence comes from Triticum urartu, assembly GCF_056163025.1. NCBI lineage: Eukaryota > Viridiplantae > Streptophyta > Magnoliopsida > Poales > Poaceae > Triticum > Triticum urartu. The sequence continues at coordinate 3,593,674 of NW_028259461.1, read as the reverse complement.
CACACACTCCCATAATCCGCCTTTTTTCTTTCGTAAAATTAACTTCAACTATTTGTATTGTATAAAAATACTTTGGAGTTGAAGAGAAGTATCCAAATGACATGTGTTATTTTACAATAACCCATGCTTGTAGCAATGAAATACCAAAACCTACCCGATATGATATATGATAATTATAATTCTCTATGATATGCCTTCCCTATAAAGGACCCGAAATACCTTGCTTACGTATCATTGGAAAGTGCATTAACATAAATACGGCAGTAAGCAGAGGCAGTACAAAGGTATGTAAACTATAAAAACGAGTCAAAGTGGATTGGCCCACACTAGCACTTCCGCGTAATAACTCCACTAAAGGCGATCCTATTACCGGAATGGCGTCAGGTACACCTGTCACAATTTTGACTGCCCAATAGCCAATTTGATCCCAAGGCAAAGAATAACCAGTTACACCAAATGATGCAGTCAAAACAGCCAAAACCACACCTGTGACCCAAGTTAATTCGCGGGGTTTTTTAAATCCCCCTGTGAGATACACACGAAATACATGCAGGATCATCATTAAAACCATCATACTTGCTGACCATCGATGAACTGATCGGATTAACCAACCAAAGTTGGCCTCGGTCATTATGTATTGAACCGAGGAAAAAGCCTCTGTAACGGTTGGTCGGTAGTAAAAAGTCATAGCAAAACCGGTAGCGACTTGTACTAGAAAACAAGTAAGTGTAATTCCCCCTAAACAATAAAATATGTTGACATGGGGAGGAACATATTTACTAGTTATATCATCTGCAATTGCCTGAATCTCAAGACGTTCCTCAAACCAATCATATACTTTATTGAGATAGGTAACTAACCCGAGTCCCCCTCTAAGAGCCGTATATGAAAATTTCATCTCGTACGGCTCAAGCAGAAACACAAAAATTTTCAACGAATATTAGAAAAAAGGTTCAAAACTTCATCAGCCACTGAATTGGGTCGATTTGCCTTGAAGATATCAAATAAGAAAAATCCGGAATATCTTCTTTGTGATGATAATGCCAAAAAATCTCAAGTTGGCGCGTCTTTCTTTCTTCCTTTCCCTTATGTTGGTCATTAGAGGCTTCTTGACTTTTCTCTTCCCTATAAAGGATTTGTTTTTTTATGCGTAATATAGAAATTATCTTGTTGAGATCCTATGAATCAGTTCAATTAAAACCTTAGATTCATACTAGAGCCACGATGATTTAGTCTCAAGCTAAACAAAAGGCAAGGGTTCTTCGAATAAGAACCGCTTGATAATCATTTATTGAATCAGTGTAATGACTCGACAAAATCGAGAGAAAAAAAGTTGTCTTTTGGGCAAACAAAATTGGAAGGAAGAAAATTTCTTTTTTATTTTTATTTAAGAACTACTTGAATTTTTCAGTCTGGTTGCGAGGTCTTAATAGTGAGTATGAATCATAGTTCCATTTTTTTTTGATCCACTCTATCTATTTCGTGTTCCAGATACTAGAATAAATAATATCTGACGAATTAGAATCATCTTGATAGAGATAACAGGCCCTTTCTATGTATTATCAATAGGATCAATTCTAACAAGTCACACACTCATATTCCAGAGATACCGAAACAAAAAAATTCCGCGGTCGAACTACCATAATATCTAGAAATGTAGATCTTAAACTAGAAAGGCTTTTTTGGATGGAAAAACTCTGACTTCCTAGTTTTAGTTAGTAGAAACCTAATTGGTTAAAATTCCGTCCAGTAAAACGGAAGAATTATAAATTTCTAAAATGATAGATAGGAATATAGCGAATAAAGCCATTGCGATCCCCATAAAAGGAGTAGTCCCCCAACCCGGGGCGACTTTCCCATATTCCGAATTCAAGGGTTTCAGTAAACTACCTGCACCAGTTCGTTTTGGCCTAGGTTTAGAACTATCTTCAACGGTTTGTGTAGCCATAAATTCTATTTAATCATTGGTGTTGACTTTGTATACTATTCCGTTGTAGTTGTAAATACACGATCTTTTCGTAGATCCATTGTAATCTTGAAATTCTATAAAAATGGAAACAGCAACTTTAGTCGCCATCTCCATATCTGGTTTACTTGTAAGCTTTACTGGGTATGCCTTATATACCGCGTTTGGGCAACCCTCTCAACAATTAAGAGATCCATTCGAAGAACACGGAGACTAATTTAAGTAAGAAGTCTCCCAGATAGGGGGACTTCTTACTTAAATGAAATTATTTTATTCTTTTAGTTGGAGTTGGTGGAACCTTAGGTGGTTCTCGGAAGAAGATAGCGAAAAAAATTATCCCTAAAGTCGAAACTAAAAGGAACGTATAAACCAATGCTTCCATAGATTCGATCCTGGTTTATTTACAATTATAACTTCCACACCTATTCATTTGTCATTTGGGATAATTTCCCATATAAAGAAAGAAAAAGAGTCAAAGAAAGGATGGGAGATGTTTCCCATGTCAAATCAAAAAAGAGAGGTGAAAGATACTATAACAATGTGTATCAAACTGCCTGTTTCCTTGTAGTTGGATCTCCCACTTTTTGGAATGTTCCAAATTCCACTTGAGCATCCAAATCTGGATCAATACCAGCAAAAACATCTCGGAACAATGTTCTAGCGCCATGCCAAATGTGTCCGAAAAAGAAGAGCAAAGCAAAGGTAGCATGACCAAAAGTGAACCAACCCCTTGGACTGCTGCGAAAAACACCATCAGATTTCAAAGTAGCCCGGTCTAATTCAAAAATTTCCCCTAATTGAGAACGCCTCGCATATTTTTTTACAGTAGCAGGATCAGAATAACTTACTCCATTAAGTTCGCCACCATAGAACTCCACCGTTACACCTACTTGTTCAACACTATATTTGGATTCTGCTCTTCTAAAAGGAACGTCTGCTCTAACAATTCCCTCCTCATCTACCAAAACAACCGGAAATGTTTCAAAAAAAGTAGGCATACGGCGTACAAAAAGCTCACGTCCTTCTTTATCTCTAAAGACGGGATGTCCTAACCATCCAACAGCTATTCCATCCCCATTGTCCATTGAGCCTGCTCTGAATAATCCCCCTTTTGCCGGATTA